>NC_074715.1:48467585-48712585 GCF_947242115.1 Biomphalaria glabrata | reverse complement strand
ATATTCATTCATGAAAAAAGTTCACGCATGCACAGCACAGAATGAACTCTATAAAAGCCAATTTTTAACTCTAGATTAGTGTAGATTTAGATCTATGTCTACCTCAAGATCTACTTTATACTTTATACACATGAACATACAAAATTTAGTCTATTCATCTAAAATTTTAATCAAATATATGTAGGCCTACATGCAAATGTTTTAATTTGAAAAAAAAAATGGGTTTAAGCCTATTAGCTATTTTGATTTGATAGCTTCATTCACACTATTTTTACATTGACACATTCGCTTTACTTATTACATTATTATTTCGTTTAATTGTGAGTATATCGACAGTAATGCGCAAATAAAGACCCGCGGGTCGCGGGTAACATATGTCTAGTATATAATAAAGCAGTGTAAAACATGTGCTTATGTTTACTTGGCTTCAGGAAAGTGGGGGTTGCTTGGAGACATATTAGCATGGGTGGTCCGAAGAAAGGGGCCCTTGCCGAAGACAGGCGCAGAAGACAAATAGAGAACTTATATCTCCACCCTCTGTTTTTTTGGACTTGGCTTTGTATGCATCAGACGTGGGAAATGAACAGGTCGCCACTGGGTTTGCGTTGTCATGTGAAACACTGCACTCGTTCTTAACTTTTGGAATCGAAGACATTGCCATTAGCATAAGAGAAGTTATAAATAGATAGATACATCATCTGTACTTTACTATCAAGTACAAATATAGTAGAATCTGTTACTTAGAAGAGCCGCGGATTAAAATCATAAATGCAATTTTAATTTGACAACTACTTTAGTCAAGGGTGAATAAGTCAATAATTGAACGGGTTAGAATTTTATTTTACGCTGATTTAACTATTTCTTTTCAGGACAAATCTGTTACTTGTTTTTAAGTCAGTTTATTTTTAGCCCTTTGGCTAGATAAACAACGAAAAGTCACAAAAGAAGCTGATTTTCCAGTCAGAAACCTTTCAAATCCCAGACATTAGTGACAACATGAACTTGAAGTAATGGGATACCTCAAGGACACAGTCAAAGTCACAACAACCAGATCTGACCAGTGACCAATGATGGACATCTCTGTATTTAAAAAAAAAAAAAGACCTTTGGTAAAGCGATATAACAGTAAATGTCTTTTTGTGTACTTGAAATGGTGTGATGGCCGGGAACAGTCAAACAGTCAATTAGATTCTGACCAGACTCAAACAGTGCATAGTTAAGAATACGAATGACTTTAATTGTAATGTAACGCATTTTTCCTTAAACAGTTTTTATAACATTGTACTAACAGACTGCTACAGAAGTGGCTAATTCTGAACATATAACTTTATATTCATCATTTCTCATGTTTATCTTTAGTCGTTTTTGATTTTCACTCCATAGTTCATTGAGTTGTTTGTTTATTGACCATTCTGGATGCCTTGTCAAAAGTGGCTTCTTATTTGCAAAGCTTATATTAACTCTGTCTGGTACAATTCTTGTACACGTTATTTCTCCGGCTTCCCATTCTCCTAACAAGTTAAAACTTTGCACAATTATTCGTTGTTATATTATTAACTAGTCGACCGGCGGTGTAGCATACCCCGCTCTTTTGCAGGGACGGCCTTAGGCCACTGCTACCTATGCGACCGCAGTGGGCCCGCCATTTTCATAGGACCCGCACTAATTCTAGGTGTGAATTATTAAATTCAACCATTTTATAACTTATAACAGATTTCCCGCGGCCGCCTGATTTACCAGGAGCTCCTGGAAATCTTCGGAAATTGCAAAATATACGAAAAGTCCTGGAAATCTCCTGAAATTATTAAAATCTTTTGAAAACTCATACAAATCTCGTGAAATATATAGACAAATATTGTCATATTGGGGTGTGATTCAATTTGGAAAATGCCAATCCTACTCGCGATTAAAAAAACGGCATTATGCATTAGCCGTAATTGTGTAATCTGGTGAAAGAAGCTTCTCGCGCCTCAAACACATGAAGAATTACTTGAAGTCAACAAGATTAAAATTTTTTTTATAATTCTTGCTATTAAGTGTGATCTATGTAGGAAAATAAAATTTTTATGATATACTGTATGACTTCGCTACATGCAAGGCTCGTAAAGAAATTCTATACGTAGTAAAGAATTAATAAAATGCAAAGACGAATTTATTTTCCAATACAAACTTCTAATTTTCACTTTTTATACGTATGCCTACCCCGCGATGTCCGTTTCGCATACCCCCCCCCCCCAATGGTTAAGTCCGACCCTGCTATTTAGTGACGGGTAAATTATAAATACAGAGTAGATTACTTTTTCTCGCCCCCCTCTTTTTTTTCCGCCGCTGAAGTCACGCGGGATAACTTTAGTCCGACTAGCAGAAATAAAAGAGTGATCTTTCCTTGACTTCTTGGTGGTGTCCAGACTGTTTAGCCATGAATAGATTTATATACATATATAGATAGATATAGTAAAGTAATCCCTTTCAGACCTTGCAAACTGTAGGGCTGATGATGTAAGGGCCATCTGTTTCTAGGGCCTCTGTTTCGAGGGTGTCATGTGGTCAGCACAACGACAGTCCGCCGTTACTTTTCCATAACTAATGTCAGGTACCCATTAAATCTCGGTGAACTGAGAGTTCCTGAAATTAAGAATTCAATTCAAGTCGTCACCTACATTCGAACCCGGGACAAGCACTTTGCCACTCAGCAACCGCCCCTAATATTAGTAATATAGAACTTGAATAAAACTTGTAAAAAAAACTTCTTTTTAAACAAAAATGAACAGGTTCTATTGACAATATATGCTTTGCAAAGCCCCGGACCATGGCCCCCCAATATCAACACTGTCATCATGGCTTCACATAACATCAAACAACGCTATGGCACCCCTGTAATAATGCAGTGGGTACCGAGTCACATAGGTGTGACTGGCAACACAATAGCAGACTCTTTGGCCCACCAGGGAGGGCAAATTCCACCCACTGATCAGGCTGTAAGCCTTCATCAAGCCCTGGCTATAATCCAAAAAACAGAAATGGAAAATTGGTTTGAGTGCTGGGACAAGTCTCAAAAAGCCCGTGGAGTCTGGGAGCGCATGAGGCGCCCTGACCGCACTTTCCCGTGGTGGAGGCTGTCCAGGCCTGAGCAAGCTATTATAGCACAGTGCAGGACAGGCCACTGTCCTGTTGGCTCATATTTCTCGCGGCTATGGCCAAATTTCGATTCACGGTGCCCTCGCTGCGGGGAAGAAGAGGAAACCGTGCCTCATATTCTGTTTGACTGCCCCAGACTTGCTGATCTCCGTCTCGACAGGTCTGGGAAACCCAAAATTCTCGACCTGTATGGCGACATTCATGCACTACGCAAGACAGCAGGGTTTCTGTCCAGGGCTTTTGCAAGAGAGGATTTGAGCCTATCAAGCCCTCACTCTAATGGAGTTTGATGATGATGATGATTGACAATATATATCTTATCTTATATATTACAGACGTTACTTCAAATAAGAAGATAATGACGTCCTATTCATTTCATGTGTCAATCCAGTCATGCATGTTTATCAATGACTTAAATTCTGCTAGGTCGTTGCTTTTCTTCGCTGATTCAGACAACCCATTCCTTTCTCTAATGGCACCAGGGAAGAATGAGCACTTGTAAGAATTTGTTCTAGCGAATGGACTAAGAAATGTGCCTCTATCTTTGTGTCTTTCAGAGTATTTCATTAGATTTTGTTTTTCTATTTAGTTTTATGTATTATAGCTACTTTACTTTTTATTCTTCTGTCCTGATTCTATTGTAATGGAAATGTATGTAAAACATGAGATGATCCATAGTCGCTTCACGACTGAAGGAGGCCATAAGATAGATAGAAATATGTTGAGAAAATGGAACTCGTTTCTAAACTATAAAAACACGAGGTTTTGTCAGTCTTGGACGTCAATTGACTTCATCATCCATTCACCCGCTCTTTATAGACGTCATCTGCTCTAGACTTGCATCAGAATACATCAGCCAATAGAAACACGCAAAAAACGCCTCCACAATTATACAGTAATTGAAACTTTCAGTTTTACATTTCGTCAAAACTATATTGAAAACCAGATATTCAAAAGAGTACACACCCAGAAACAGTTTTAAAAGATTGCACTTATAAGTCATGCGGTTATATTCACAGCTACGCCATCAGCAATAGATAACTCTAACTACAGACATTGAGAATGGAACTCAAATCCTCAAAGACTTGCATTAACCATTTAAGGACTACAACGCGTTGCATAATAAAGACAACACATTCTTTAAGTAACGGATTTTAATATAAAGTTAAATGACACTAATCTGTTGTTGTTGTTTTGTATCATTATAATCTGAAAGATTCGGTTTCCATTATTTCAGTAATAAAGTACTGTTAACAGAGAAAATAGAGAAAGTGATACAGAGAAGTCTGAGTGTCTGTTTGTATATGGGCGATAAAATAAAAAAAAACAGAATTAAAAAAAAAAAAGAAGAACGGGAGACATTTTGGAATTTAAAAAAAAAAGCGCCAAGGACTCTCTTATAATGAAAGATCACATTTGCCAACTAGAAAAATATTATATAAAACGCACTCTGTAATACGAGCGCTAGAGCTTAGAAAGAGATTCAGCAAGTGGGAAGACAATGCGGTACTGCCTTTTTTTAAAAACACATTGCTTAGTATTACTTCCTTGTTGTATTACACGAATACACTGGAGACTCCATTTGGGACCATTACTTCATGAACCATATTCAATACGTTTTGGAGAGTAAATACATAGCAGTAGCTGATCTTAAATTAGCCCTTGTAAAAAATACAAGTAAAAAGTAATCCTCGCAGTGCTAAAGTTTTTCATTATGAAACCAGGTCAAATTTGACAGCCATGCTAGACAATATACAGCCATGTTAGATAAAATGAAGCTATGCTAGACAAAATACAGCCATGCTAGAAATATGCAGACATGCTAGATAATATACAGCCATGCAAGATAAAATGAAGCCATGCTAGAAATATGCAGACATGCTAGATAAAATGCAGCCATGCTAGATATATGCAGACATGCTAGAAATATGCAGACATGCTAGAAATATGCAGCCATGCTAGACAATATGCAGCCATGCTAGATAAAATGCAGCCATGCTAGATAAAATGTAGCCATGCTAGAAATATACAGCCATGCTAGACAATATGTAGCCATGCTAGACTATATACAGCCATGAAAACTCTAACTCGAGTTTCACAGTTTTTAATTTTTTTTTTAATAAAGTTTTGTTCTCTTTTGTGTTTTGCCTGTAAAACAAACATCTGATAATTAGCCCCATTTGTCACTCGATGTCTTTGTTGACATACTGCCAACTGGTGTCAAGCGATCCTGTCTTTAGTGGCGGTCTAGATGACAATGTCTGTGTGATGTATTGCTTCTGTAAAATAAACCCACCTTTTCATTGAAAGCTCTTGTAACAGATAATTAACTTTTTTGTATTATAAAATTGACTTTCACTTAGTCATAACTGGAACGAGGTCAGAAATTTATGCTAAACGTTTCACCTTTTTTTTTTATCAGTCTTGAAGATCTTTTATATATATACTAGCCGGCGGACATAACCCGCGGCCTGCGGGCCTTAGTTTGTGTATTAATAATCTAGTGGATAGGATTTAGAAATAGATCTGTCAAAACGTAGCTACGTAGCTAATGTTCCTTTCAAGTAAATAAAAATTTTTAAAAGTCGTTTTGCGAAAATGGGTTTACATTCATGTGAAATATAACATACTATGAAAACGGGTTTACCCAATTTGTTAAAAGCTTCTATAATAGAGAAAAATGTAGCTATTAAATTGAAATAAGCGCGAGTTCAACGGGATATAAAGTACCATTAAAACGGGTTTATCCGATTTGTTAAATGAATGGGATTATAAAGTACGTCAGGACGTCTAAATTCGCAGATATAAGGAACGAATTTATGTAAAAATGCTTTTGAAAGACAAATTTGAAGGTTAATTTTATTAAATGAATCAAATCAGTGGACTATATTTTGTATTTTCATGTGTCAAAATAAAAAACTATCTGTGCAAAGTGCTGTTCTTGAAATTAGATCTAGATCTAGATCCTTTCGATCTTGTCTCATGTAAACATGGCCTAAATCCATGAAATAGTAGCCTAATACTTTCATAGAGTTGGGCAGTTGTTGTTTTTTTTTTGAGGGTCTTAAGTTTGTTTTAGGGTACTGTACATACGTTGCGGTTGCAGTTAGTACCCAAGGAACATTTATGACAAGTTTTATCAAGATTGGTAAAACGGTTTTGATTTCTATGTGGGACATACATACATACATACATCTTACATTTTGCTTTAACTATTAGCTATATCCCAGTGGTCACGAATTAGAGACTGACTCTTAAACTCTCAAATGATTTATTCGTCAGAAGAGTTCCTCAATGATAAGTCTTTTTTTATCACAACCTGTACAATTCTCTTTTTATTGAAGGCTCATCCATTCCCCCCCCCCCCCCTGTAGTAAGGCCAGAGGCCGAACTAACGAGGAAGCCCTTCAAGTTTTTGCTGTTAACTAATGAGGTGTGAGAGAGGGGAGACACGTGTAAATGGCTAAGTGTGTCTATCATAAGGACAACCTTTCTGTACTTCCTTCGATAAATACACTATATATACACCTAATTTAGACATAGGACAATGTCCTACAATCTTGCCGAATCCAGTTTGACCCAGGCCATAGGACTCACTACAGTCTCGGTACTTAAAATAATGTAAAATACAAAACAACACACTTAGTCTATTTAGACTCTAGTTCAGTATTTCTTACCTCTATACAGGGTCTGAGCATGTATTCCATGTACTTACTATTTGTAGCATGCTTTTGTAGATGGCAGTGTGTGTATATACAGTAAACTGACATTAAGTGCTTTATACAAGGGCGGACTGGCTATATGGGCAAACGGGCAAATGCCCGGTGGGCCGATACCAAATGGGCCGGTCTGGTCGCGACCAAAGAAAAAAAATTCAAATCAGACACACACCCCACACCGAAAATATATAACATGCCATTTGTGGGCCGGTCTATATAGTGGTACTGTTATCCCTTTTGATACCCAGTCCGCCCCTGGCTTTATATACTATCTCCACATGTAACTTTTATGAGGTGATGTCTCAAAATGTTAGATAAAAAGTAAATGTACAAAAAGATCGAGTTGAGGTCCTTTTATATAAGCAGTGAGGTGGTAGGTGTATTGTACGTTCGTCATATGATTTCGCTGGAATTCGATTCTTGACATGTCACGTGACATCATCTTCAGCCAGACGAAACAAATGAGCTTTGCATAATCTGCATACAAAGCTCTGTAAAAGAAGTTTATCTACCATTACTTAATGATTTGATGACAACAATTAATCAATGGTTCACTTTCATTTATTCATTGGATTATGTAAATACTTCATGACATGTAGCTTTAATCGCTAACACAAGTACATGCAATAATTTATACAACTATTTTCCATTTATTATTTAAATTAGCAGACACAATGTGACACTGTAACAAAGCCGACAATTAAAAATAATCTTTTCCCTCTTTTTTTGTTTTCTTATTTGTCTGGGAAATTATAAGAGTACAAGTGTACTTTTAAGCAAAGAATTCAATATGCTGGACATTGCAATATTGCTAACAAAGAAACAAAACAAAAAAACATTCAAGATTGAATTACAGATCTTTAAAAAAATGAAAATAGCAATGTTTGTGAAGAGAAAGTTTCAACAATTACTTTACTCAAAACAGACGTCGTAACTAGCTTACATAGGCTCTAACGGTAAATACAAATTTTAATGAATTCAATAATTAAGGAAGTGATCAGTGGCGTAACTAAGGGGGGGGAGGGGGGAGAATTTTAAAATCCCCAAATGGGTGTCCGAAATTTATTTGTAAATACATAAATTAATATATTTGATTGACAAATAGTGATTATATTTATCACAAAGACTAAACCTAGATCTAGGTCTATCAGTAGGCCTACGTTGACTTTGTTGACATTTTAAAAATATTTTTTGCCACAGAGATCAAATTTTTTTTAAAAAATCGGTCTTACATTTTAAACTTTGTTGCCACGAAATAAAACTGCATGATATACAGCGAATTCCAGGTATCTTGTTACCTTTACTAATAATAGATCTAAATGGCGTGTATTTTATGGCTACACTAATTAACCTTGAAGCAATATTTACAGAATCGAGTATAACAGATTCAAAAGTTATTCTTAATAATGCAAGAATAGTCCATTATTCGGGTTTGGCGTCTATAATTTCAGAATTAAACTTCACACTCGAGTTATTACCCCTCTATTCATCTTTCCTCAATCCAATGGAAACTCTCTTTTTATTTCCATCTAATCCTTTTGCTTTCGCACCCTTCCTTTTAAAATTCTTAAGAGTGATATCTACTAGCAGGGCCGGCCCTAGCATTTTCGGGGCCCTATGCGAAACGGATCGCGCGGGGCCTAGTCTGAGTAGGGATAAGCATAATGTCAAAATTATTTTTTTTGAAATAGAAAATAGGCCTACTTTCGTCTTTGCAATAAATTTTTATCAAATGAAAGCTCGCAATGCCACTTTTTATTTATTGGCACCCCAAAATGTCAAGTTCGTCTATTCTTCGGGAGATTTGAATAAATTCAAAAAAAGTTCAGTCTTTATCATATATTTTGCCTTTTCATGAGATTTCCTGGAGGCCCTGAAAAATCAGGAGGTCGCGAAAACCCTGTTATTTTATATACGTTATAATTGTTTAATTTAATAATGTACACTTGCAATTAGCGCGGGGCATATGAAAGCGCGGCGCCCACTGCGACCGGCACTGTCTACTAGAAACTTTAACAATTCGTCCACTTCTGGTTGTCTTGACTGGCACAACAAGTTCTCTAGACGTTGGTCTATAACTGTCTGTTTCGTTTGTTCCAACAGTTTGCAGTTCATTGTCTTCATCGGTATCATAGTACCCAGAGATGTCTTCATCGAAACTCTTATTCAAAAAGCGTTGATTTCTTCTGTATGTTTTTCCATCGTTTGTCTTTATGATGTAAGATCTGGGTGTTGAATGTTTTTTTATGACAACTGCTTTCTGCCATGTTTGACCTAGACGAACTCTTTTGTTAGAATGATTCCCTGAGTCTTCTACTCGTCAGCAGTTGTGATGGTGAATACGGCAGTCCACTTATCGGAGTATTTATATACTCGAGCATAACGAGATATGGATCTTTCCCACTTTTGTATGCTCTGAATCCTTTTGCTTGCGCACAAAACATAAACAACCAACAATGACGTAATACTATATAATATTAGCACAGAATCTTCTTCATGCAGTGGAAAATTAAGAATTTTTTGCCTATCTGGAATTCTGGTCAAAGCTCCTGCGCCCAATTAATATAGTTCGGAAGAAACTAAAAAATTCTGGACTGCATATACGGGAAGCTGCTAAAGAAATTAGTAACCTTTCATGCTTTCTGCAAAATGATGAGAAACTGACAAAATCCCAATCCATCGAAAAAGCAAAAGAAGGTAGTGAATACTATGGATTCCCTGTAATCAAAACAACCATAAGAAAGAAAAGACTTAATGGGAAGTTGAGTTCTAATGTAGGACTGTCAATAGAACTGCAATTCAAACGTGTTGCGACAGAAGTGCTGGACAGATTTCATATGGAGATGAAGGGCAGATTCCAAAGGCTGGAAAGAAAATGGAAACCTTTGGGTTTCTTTTTGAACCAAGACACCTGTTAGATGAAGACACGCTTGTGACAAACTGTGCTACTTTTCCTGTTTGTATGATGAAATAAATGGAAAATCGCTTTTTCAATGATGTCATTGATGCACGAGCACTTTTCATCAACAAGCAGTAATACAATCACCAATAGACATATTGGAAAAACAGGCTTCATATGGGAATTACGTGTGCTCAGACTTTGCAACCTCCTCCGAATACCGCTAACTCAGGCCACTTCCATTACGTCATGTGAGAGATCATTCTCAAAGCTCAAGCTCATCAAAAAGTATCTCAGAGCACAATGACGCAAGAAAGGCTTATCATGGTTTTAATGTCAGTGAAGTCACAAATACTAGAAAGTATCGATGTAGTTGATGTTATAGATGTCTTTGCTGCACAGAATGCACGACGTGAAGCGATATCAATTGAGATTTGTCACTTGTGCATTATTTAACTAATAAACAAAGGTATTATTCATTAAAAGAGTCTTGATTACTTTTTGTTAAGTTTACTGATATACTGAACCAATTTGATTTATATATTTTTGCGTACATTATCTCATGTCATATGTCGAATGTCAAAATGCAAGGGGCCCCCAAAGAGGTCGATCCCCCCGGGCCCCCAAATCCCTAGTTACGCCCCTGGAAGTGATCTTTCTGAAATTAAAAAAAAATTTGTACTCTCACTGTCTAACAGCAGTAGTTTAGGTGTGAAATTTCAGTACGATAGAATAGTGAAAATATGTAAAAAAAAAAAAAAAAAAAGATTCAAACTGTTGAATTTTCACTATAACAAAATAATTAGTTAATAGTAGGAAGGTGTCATTAAATATTAGTAAAAGACAATTATTCTAGTAATGAGGCGATGTGGCTGAGATGAAAAGCGTTTGGCTTCCAAACTGGGGGCCCCGGGTTCGAGTCCTGGTGAAGACTGGAATTTATAATTTCGGGATCCTTGTGCGCCTCTGAGTCCACCCAGCTCTAATGGGTACCTGACATTAGTTGGGCAAAAGCAAAAGCGGTTGGTCGTTGTGCTGGCCGCATGACACCCTCGTTAACCGTGGGCCACATAAACAGATGGCATCCCTGTAGAACGCAAGGTCTGAAAGGGGAACCTTACCTCTTATAGTACATTTGTTTCTCAGATAAAAGATGTTAAAAATGAAACAAGAGACAGCCAGGGCATAGATAATTGGAGGCCCTAGGCAAAGTGAATTTGGTGGTCCCCCCAAATGAAATAAAAAAATAAAAAATAAACAGCGAAAAAAACTAAATAAAGCAATGGATTTAAAACCTAGTGTACTCCAACAATACGATTGGGCACATGTTTCGCTATTTTATCTCTAAAAAAATTCTTTGGAGTTCTGTGCGATGCCCCCACCTGGTTTGCCTACTCCTAGGACCGGCCCTAAGACAGCCCTTCATCATCAGTTTACAATGCAGATTTATAAAAAGCTATAGCAATGCTTCATTGTGTGACGGCCTCCTCGTCCCAACATCTTTGCTCTTATTATCACCAAATAAATGTTTTCATTACACTGTAAATCGTAGAAAACATGTAATATATAATCGTAGACAACATGTAATATATAATCGTAGAAAACATGTAATATATAAGCTTTACTATTAAAAACGGGGCGTGGCTGCAGAGTGATTAATCGCTTGGTTTCCGAACCTAGAACTGCATTAAATATTAACTACTAGTCGACTGGCGGTGTAGCATACGCCACTATTTAGCCGGGCCTATTGAGCGTGATCTATGTAGGAAACAGAATTGATAATGATAATTGATAATGATATACTGTATGACTTCGCTACATGCAAGGCTCGTGTAGTAATTCTGTGCGTAGTAAAGAATGAATGAAATGCAAAGACGAATATATTTTCTAATACAAACTCTTATTTTTCACTTATTATCCGTATCCCTACCCAAACTGGGCCCCGCGAAATCCGTTTCGCATTGGGCCCCACAATGGTAAATTCCGGCGCTTCTATTTAGTGACGGGTGAATACTACCTATTCCCCCCCCCCTCTTTTTTTTCGCCTCTAAAATTACGTGGGGTAACTCTAGTCCGTCCGAATTGCAGAAATAAAAGAGTGATATTTTCATTACTTGGTATCCAAACTCTTGAGCCATGAAGAGAATTATATATATATAGATTGCATATTTTACCCAAACTGACTGTTCACCAATAGCTCACCATGACGTGTAGATCTACATGAACGACATTGACCTTCAGATATTTCTTTCCAAGAAAGACGCACGTCACCAAGTGTTTTCTTGCACATTTCAACTTGTCAATCTAGAACCTAAAGGAATGGAAATGCGTCTCAGCGACCACAACTCTTAAACAAAGTTGATGTTTTCGTAGGGAAGTTGTCTTACCCTGAAAACTAAAATTAAATTCTAATCTTTAATTATTCTGTTTATATTCTTATCTATCTGACGTTGAATAATCACCAGGACATTGAACATGTAATAAACAATACTATCGAATGTAGGACATAAACAGCAACATATATATAGATATTTGGCACTAATAAACTGCGTTGGAGAGTAGAGCCCCAATAACTTCAAGTATTTACAATCTTAATGGAATGACACATGTGACTAGAGTAACACCGCTGGTACCGTCCACAACAACTTAGAGATACTTCAGGACAGAACCATAAAGTAATGTAGCAATAATAGATACACATTGAACCATAACTTACAATCAGTAGAAAAACAAAACAAGCAGCTTATACAAAATATGTTATAAAACTTATAAAAACAATAACAAAGTTCATCTAAGGCGAAGAATTCCGCACTTACAACTATATGTCTCACTACTTTAGAAGCTATATCCCTTATTCTATATCAAACAAAATAATAAATTACCAAAAAAATGAATTGACTAATCTAATATAAACCGATTAACAAAATTACTTGGTCAATTAATTTTTGATACGCGTATGTTGATTATCTTCCCTTTTGACAGAACGTCTGTAATTTATAAGATAAGATAAAATACACACTTCTTTGTATTTGAGAACTTGGATTACATCCACGCCTAATCTAAAAAAAAAAAATAATTTCTACATTGGATGTATAACAGCTTTAAGTTGTATACACTTCAGGTATATTGGCAAACTATTTTAAGTTAACTTTGTTGTAACCAAGGTAAACAACTGAACTGGCAGTGGATGAGAACGGCGATGAAAGGAACACACACACACACACACACACACATCAGTTATCAGATTGAACTATATCATTGGAAGACAAGTTTTGTCAATGTACGGAACAGGTCAATGAAAGAACACAACTAACGAGCTCGCCATCGCTTTTGTTTAACACCACCAACTATCATAAACAGGGCCGGATTTAAGGAAGGACAGACGAGGATACAGCCCAGGGGGAAATTCCACAAGAAAGGGGCTCCCATAATAAGAAAACAAAAAATCCATACTTCAACGGGTCAGCAATTCTTTTTTTTTTTTTCGAATTTTTACCATGAATACTTAAAATCTTACAGTTGGTACAGTTGGTACAATCTGCCCCAGGGCCTCAACAGACCGAAATCTGGCCTTAATCATAAGACAACTATCTAACCTGTGTCCGCAGCTGTGTATCAAGGATTGTCCTCTTTAGTCACACCAGAAGTTCCAAAGGGGAAAACATAATCTCTCGGTACGTAAAATGCTAGAGACTATCACATAGGACCCATAGTTCTGTATCTTTTTATTTAGACCCAACTCAATACACACCATTGTTGTGCTGTTGACGGTTGTTGACTTGTAGCACCAAACTGCTGGTAGACAACTAAACCTCCGTAGGCTTATTCTATTTTAAATTATAAAACTTGAAATGACTTGAATACACTTCATTTCCGAACAAAACCTAATATAACTTTTATTACTAAATAGGCGCATTTAACTCAAGATGAAATGAAATAACTTATCTTTAAAACAAATCTAGGTCACACTAAAAACACGTCTTTACACCCCGCGTTATAGAGTCGTCTCTCGTACTTAACACAGCTTACGACAGCGCCGTTTTTCTTGCATCTTTCTTCAGACTAACATTAAATTAATGCTCTCTCTCTCTCTCTCTCTCTCTCTCTCCAACTAACATTGAATTCTTCGTTTCTTCATAATCACCATGGAAACACACACACACAAACCCCATAAAAGGGCGGAAGCTCTGTCTCTCCATTACAATCCATCTTTCTCGCATAGGGTGCAGGATGGCCGTGTACAAGGCAGAGTCACAACAATAGAAGGGTGACTCTATTTCGCATATTTTATTGGGAATAAAGTTTATGTCAATGAAGTCAATTGCATGACTATTTAGTCCTAAGTATCAAGTATCATAAACATAATTGTTTTGTCTTCATGATTGGTGTCAGAAGCGTCGTTTCTATAAATCTATTTATAAGTGAGCTGCACGAAGCTTCATTCTTGGAGTAGTCTTAGTATTAATTCAGCACAATGTTGCATTCTGTTCTAAAGAGTATTCTCAGTCACCACTTCCAGGCTCAAGCTCAACTTATTAAATCTCTGGTTACGGTAAGCTGGAACAAAATGAATAGGAGACGAGCAAGTGGGGTAAAAAAAATAAAGGGGGGGGGGGTAAAATCGATAAATCAATATATCGAATGAATTTAAATTTTCATTCACGTCCTCAACGACTATGAAGTAAGAACATAAATATCTCAGAAAACAAAAGACCCTAATTTTAGAACCAATCAATCTATTAATAGTCTGACACATCCATTCAACTTATTAGCTAGACTTCAAAGACGCCTGAGTCTTTAATTCAAAATTAATTTGGCTGAACGAAGTGTGTTTATGTGTGTGAGTGTGTGTGTGAATATGTGTGTGTGTATGTGTGTGTGTGTGAATATGTATGTGTGTGTGTGCAAAAAGTCCTATTGACATTTTAGGTCATTTGAAAAGGATTAAATTTGCATTTCTTACCCATTGTAAACTATTCAACTAGACCAGAGAGTCGATTGCTTCAAAACTGTCTGGCAAGAATGTCGACAAAGCACTTTTTTTTTTTGGGGGGGGGGGGGGATGCTTGGTGGTGTCGAGGGCTACAGGGAGTCTAGAATTGCATGACATGCAAGTCTTTTGTCATAGAACAAAACAATTTATGTGGATTTCAGACACCACCCGCAATCATCCATTGATTTTATTTTTGTTTTACTTTCAATCGGTCAATAGTTATTTGCTGTCATATTGAGGATGGATTCATTTACGACTCCACGCTATCAAATCTTAAAGTAGATATTTTCACCAAACAGTTTCGACTCAAATCAATGTTAATAGATATATTAAAACACCACTGTTGCCAACGAATAATTGATACTTTAAAATGTTACATAATGATGTTTCAAACGAAACAGCTTTCGAAGTTGATTTTAAAGTGCTAGAGAATGCACACAATGTATTGTGTACCTTTAAAATTACATCGTTTGTCAACGCTCTACGTTATATGTAGTTTACTATAAAACAAGCATTTAAGTAGTGTGTCAAAAGTTGTAGCAGAATGTATGCGTTAGAATTTAGATAGTTCAGCTCCACCCAACGTAGTTACGTCTGAAACCAAGAGACTCTTTGAACTGGGATGCTTTTGCTTTAATATTAATAATGGCATGTGACATTTCATATGATCACACCTTTAACATGTGACATTTCATATGATCACACCTTTAACGTGTAGCATTTCATATGATCACACCTTTAACGTGTAGCATTTCATATGATCACACCTTCAATATGTGACATTTCATATAACCACACCTTTCACGTGTGACATTTCCAATGATTACACATTTAACATGTGACATTTCATATGACCAAGCCTTTCCACGTGTAACATTTCATATTATCACACCTTTAACATGTGACATTTCATATGACCACGCCTTTTTCACGTGTGACATTTCATAGTATCACACCTTCAATATGTGACATTTCATATAACCACACCTTTCAGGTGTGACATTTCAAATGATCACAACTTTAACATGTGACATTTCATATGACCACGCCTTTCACGTGTCAAATTTCATATTATCACACTTTTAACAAGTGACATTTCATATGATCACACCTTTAATAGTAATTGATGAGTGTGTTGGAGATTTTCATACATGGCGGAGAAACTATAAATAGATTTTTTTTGGTGTATCCGGTGTACAAACAAAAAGGAGTGCCGATAAGGTTTTTTAAAATGTCAATGATCATTTGTGTACACTTTTGTAAGCTCAAAAGCACAAAATAATTTCAGTATTATAGAGGTATTTGACTTTCACGCTTTGACTTTACACTTATTTACAATCTAATGGGCTACTAGTTTTAATGAAAGAGATACACTGATGATCGAATAGCCCTAACTGGAATACAATTGATATCAATTTTGTTTGTCTGTCTGGTACAAATTTAGAAGGCGTTATTTCTCCCACTTCATATTCTCGGATCAAGGTGAAACTTTTCAAAATTATTCATTGGCAAAGATAATAATTAATAAAAAAAAAATAACCAGTTAGTCAATTAATTACGGGTAATTAATTATTTTGTTTGATATCGAAAAGTAAAATAATTACTACATTATTGAGAGCTCTAGTTGTCAGTGTGGAGTTCTTCCGATAGATAAGTCCTTTTCTTTAAAAAGAATTTGCATTTTTTTGCTTGTTATACAAGTGGGAACAGTGACGTTTATTTAGAGTCCTTGACCTTGTGTGGTCTATCGGGAAACTCTCCAATCAATCTGTTCCGTGAAAGCGGTATGCAATGAAACATGCAGTGTTTTTTTTTGTATTGCTACACAAGAAATAAAATCAGAACTATGTCAAAGTCCCCAGAGGTCAATATTCGTTAAGTTTGTTTTTTTTTTGGTTGGAAGAAAAGGGGGGTGGGGAGGAAGATGCGTCATAGTTGGCTTGTTAGGTAATGTTTAACTTTATCTAATTGAAAAATCTGGCGCAGTTCATCCAGCTTAATCAGTTTGTGGACTGACTAGAACTGGCCATATTACGCAGAGAGCAAAGAAATATATTAAACAAATTATGTGATGCTGTTTTTATAAAAGGAATTTGAAATATATGACCTTCGTTTAGTTGTTTACCTTTACATGAAAATAACAATGGACTGCATTGCGATTTTTATTCTAGTGTGTTTCATTCGACTAAATTTTTTATTATAATAATGATTTAAGTACATTATTCAATATAATTCATTATTTACTTTTTTTTTGTAGATTTTTATCTATTTAAACTATTCTTTGTTTAAAGAAACTTGTCATAATATCTCATTGTTTCAAATTTACCGTCATCTTCTGATGGGCCATTAGCGCAATACAAGTATATAGTACAAATTTGATGTCATAAAAAAATTAAAGATCTATCTTACTCTTGATGAGTTGGCAACATTTCCTCCTAATTTGACTGATTACCTACCCATGTATAATAGAGCATTTATCTAAGACCATTCGTTAAAGATTGCCTCAACTCTGACCTGCAACGTCACAACCTGTAGGCATTTTAGACGACAGCTCTTTGCCATTATTTAAAGAACGTAATCTCGACCTGGCTTTTGGATCTTAATTTTAATCAACAAACCGTCAATTTCAGATAATCTCTAATGCAACCCCACATAATTGTGTATTTCTCTTAAACGTATCAGAAATGAAAGATATACATTGAAAGACATAACTACTCAACAACAGAAGTAAAGCGAGAACCTTTTTGTTAATGGTTTTATTTCAATAACAACATGAGTTCAAGGGTGCAATGGCTTGTAACAACAACATTTTGACGAAAAATTTGAAATAATTATTTACACAATGTCATCACGTGAATGTCAATACAAAACAACAAGTTGGCATGTCATAGCGTGAACAACACGTTTTTGATTCGAAGCTCATAGAGGCACAGAAAAACAGAAAAACTTTGTCCATTAGGTGTCATGCTGAAAGATTCTTTCGACATCAACGCAATCTTCTTTGAAAGCAAGCGTCTTTGTTTTCATTAGAATTATCAGCGTGTGTAGCTTTAACTTTCAAGTATCGTAAAATCATTGTCTCTGTAAGCACTGAAATAAATGTCATCATAACTCTCACTAGCATCCCTGACGGCACCATCTTAGTTGAAAACAAAGTTATCCCCAAGATACCTTCCAGACTCTTCCACTTGGTATCCACTGGTGTGGGAATTGGAGCGCAGCAAGGAATGTCTTGAGCGTTATCTTCAAGTAGCTGACATCAAGAAATTAGCTTCCATTAAATGGGTTTAAGGATGCTCAAGGAATTTGTTGATAACTGTGGATGTTGATTGTAACGTACTCGTGAAGCCGCTTACGTGCCAGTGTTACGAAGGATTGATTGACCGGGGGGTGAATTGATGGCAAGGTTTATGTCGGCAGAGATCCGGGGACGAATCAGTCGAACTGAGATCAGCTGACGGTCGGAGCCTTTCTCGTCGGCCCAACTTACTCGTTTGTCGCAGTGGCTAGCTCTCCTGGCCGTTCTTGGCTTTACCAAGTCAGCGCCCCCGAAGGAAGCCGGGCGCCGAGAACCAGAAGCCTTATTTGGCTTGAGCAGCTTGTTGCCGGATGCTTCGGATGATTTGGAGGACATGAAGGATGGGAGGATGTTTGGGAAGAAGGAGGACTTGACTGGACTGGAGGACTTGACTTTGGAGCTGCTAGAGGAGGACACAGACGCTGATTGTGACTTGGCTTGGTTCTTTTCACTTGATTTGTTGTCACTGTCGGAAGTCTCAAGTTTCAGTTTATCAAGGGCTTCCTGCAATGAGACCAATATACAAAAAAAAATTATAACATTTATGAGAGTTAAATGTATTAATTAAGTCACATTACTTAAAAAGTAAATAACATTTTGTCCCTTGAAATAAAAACCTATTACGTTATGTCCCTTAAAAATATTAAAAATGGACACTTTCAAAAATGCCCCATGATATAATAACAATACAGTGTTACGCTTAATTAGAAAAGTTATAGTGTTCTTTTTGTGACAGTATGCAGACTGTTAAAATGTCAGTGTCATTACTTTGATAGCTGTTGATTGTTGCCTTTAACGGATGCGCAGTTTGGAAAACAATTCGATGGTGATGCATTCTTTTGAATATTGTAAACAAAGCAAAACACTAGGCCTACACATGTCAATAACGTGACTTAAACATTCATTTGGCTGATAGTAATTATTGTCTACTTTCGGCTATAGTTTGCATCTTATGACTGTGTAGGAATGTTAACATAGACCATACTCTACCATGTACACTCTAATGTAGTTCATATGAAAGTCAAAACAGACTTTTGTCAAAACAATGGAAATTTTAAAAACCATAAGGACAACTAGAAACTTTGTAAGTAAATATTGAACATTAAAGATGGTCGTCTACGCGGGCATTAGAGGCAAATGTATTATTTCCAGAACTTTGGCCAGGCTTAATTTCACGATAGGTTCGTACCTTTGAAATCCTAGTTAAGAAATGATAATCACGTTGAGTTAGTCTATTAAAAAGAACCAAACGAGCCAGGTACTCACCCTAAAGACTTCTGACGCTTCTGGGAGAACAGACCTGACCGATGGGCAGGTGTCACGGCTGCAGAAGTACGTCTCGCAGCTGTTGTCATCGTCCAGTGAAATGAAGATGTCCACAGGGTCACGTGGTGAGACCACATTGGACTTCAGAGGCGCTGAGCTCACAGGGACGCGGTCCATGGTTCCCCTAGATTGAGAGTCGACCTGAACCATTGTTGGAGCCATAGCGTAATCTCAACTTGAATTTGACGGCTGGTTGGCTACGGTAAGTACTAGATCTAAGCTTTCTTTCAGAGTTGAACAAGAATTAATCAGATCTAGTTCTTTGGTGTTTCTAGATATACGCTGACACAGTCTTTGTATACAGATTCTTTTATGTCAAATGTAAACTCAAGAGCTCGCTAGAACATGGAAGTCAAAATAATACTGATATCGCTAGAAGTCGATTACTGTTTACAAGTTAGAATTCAGTTAATCTCCCAATGTTTGCTGCTTTATATAAAAGAGCTTCTGACCAAAACAGTGCCACGCACGCACACGCGCACCGGCTGACGAACGCATGCGTCAAGCAAGGCTTTATCTCGCGTCTTGTGCTGGTGTTCCAGCAGGAGTTGGTTCGGGGGGAGAAAGAGGGGGGCGAACGCGATATTTTCAGTCGATCCCCTCCTCGTCTATGCCAGTCTGAGACTACTTGACTGGGTGGGCACTTCGAAATCGATTTCTCTGGGATTGACACTGGTATCGATACCCAGATGACGAACTTGAAAGTTGAGGATGTGAGGCGGGAAAGAAAGTTGAGGGTGAAGGACGATGAGGCTGGCAGTGTAAAGTGAAGCCGGGAAGTAACAGAAGGCAATGCTTAGTGAAAAGACATCAGCAAACATTTTTAGATAGATATATTCTTGGTAATTCGTATTAATGACAGAAGTGGAACAATTATAATTATTACAACTAACTATATATCTCTTTTGTATGACAGGATTTTTAAAATTTTAATTTAATATATTTTATTTTTATTTAGAAAATATACTAAGCTAAGGGAAGATAAGTCGTGGGTGATTTGTAAACAATATAAACACACCTGTATATTCTCTTGGCAAATGGTAAGGCTTAAAGAGTCACACCAAAGTTCAGAATCAAGGACTTTTAAACATCAGCGATTATGTACAATTGCAAAATCTAAAAAGGCAAAAATAATGTATAAATTTAAAAAAAAAACGCTTGTGTTTTAAACGCATAACATAATATTTGCTATTTCTTTCTGCAGGCTAACCCCAAAATTTGGTGGGTAGAAATCAAAACGTTGGATATGTTAAGTATGAGTCAAAGTGAAATTATTATTATTTAAGGCGTGTTTCGAATTACCAGGCACCGCCAAGATTGGGATTCTTTTAAACAAAATTCATTCTAGTCCCCTACGAGGGTCCGTAAAGAACATTGTCTGATGCTTGGGCAGTACCGGCCTCTAACAGGTAGCAAGAATCTTCCTAAGAATGTTGAGTGTCACGAAGATGTCTGCGAGGTCAGCCGTCACCACACCTTTGACACATCCCACAATACATATTTTAGTGTGATTAAGTTCGCTTCCACTGCCTCCTAATCTCCAAGCTAAGGCCTCAAACATGTCTGAGGGGTCAGCCTCTCGCTTCAAATAACATTAGGGCATTGTTTCCCAAACTGTGTTCCGCGCAGCCCTAATGTTCCGCGAGGCCTGAACAGGTATTCCAAGAACTACTGAAAGTATTAACTAGTAGGCCACCAAATGAATTAATTTCTCTATTTTTAAAAAAAAGCAGTGTTCCGCTAAATACTCATGATGTGAGAAGTATTCTGTTACGGAAAAAAATTTGGGAAACTCTGCATTAGGGTATACTCATTTGAATTTTAGATAACTTTTATAGTCACTAAATCTCCAAGCGTAGGTTTTCATATCTGGATCTTTTTAATTTTTTTTTTTAATTCTGTGACGTAATGCTACTTGGAACACAGGATGTCAATGATGGCTGCAGAGTTTTCTTCTTGTCAATAAACAGTAAAACTGGGCGATTGATTTCAAATCCAGACTTGTCAAGTCAAAGTAGGTCTATCCCAGTTTAACTGGCTGACTCTAGAACCTCCTCTGATGAGTATTGGTAAGAAGGCACTCTTTTCTCTATATTTATACATAAATCCTGAACATTGTTATTTATAGCTTTTATATAGCGCTTATAGCATGCTCAGAGCGCTTTTGGTTCAATCTCATTTGTGGACCAGTGGGGGGAAGGGGGTATCTAGGAGTGGGTTTTCCATGCTGCCTTTAGGCGCTCAGTAAACACAACTATGTCGGGTGTCGAACCTCGAACCCCCTTCTAGGTAGCCAAGCCAAGTTCAAGCGCACTTGGCCTCTCGACCACGCTTCCCACATTAAGGATGAGTGCAGTGCTTCACATGTCCGCGCAAACCCAGTTGCGACCTAAATGTTTTGCAACACCTAATGCAAAAAAAAAACGTTGACCACAGGGGGGTGGAAGAGGATGGCGGTGCGCACATTTGAGACTCAAAGAAGGCCCTTGCCGAAGACAGGTGCAAACGATATATATATATATTTGTTCCTATAGTGTAGTCATTCAGTGTATTAAAGCCATACTATACAGACATGGTTTTTGACTCTCTTATCTTTATGTTCATAACCATGCAAAGCCCATGTTTAGAAGCTCAAAGTATTAGACACTCACAAAGTATAAGCTTACTAATTGAGAAAAATCACATACACATGGAGTCTAAGCCCACGCCAGAGTTAATTCAGCAACAAGAGGATTGAGAAATCTTGGAAATAAAAGAGATTCGAAGGTCAATGCCAAATCTATTCCAGTGCTAAACTTATTATAATAAATGCGTTAGTAAAATGGAGAGCTCATTATTTCCAAAGTTCCTACAATAAGTGTGACTGTGTGGGTTGAAATGGAGCCAAATCAGCAACTCGTCAATCTCAATAAATCTCTTACTAATTAAGTGATGTTAATCCTTGAACTTGTTTTAATGACAATGATCACCGACATCCACATCTCTTTGTTCGTACACGACCTCCGCCCTCTCAAACTATGCTGCAATGTTCTGTCTTCGTTTTCTAATCAAATTTCATCATGGCACTTTATTTTACCTTGTCACCGGCAACGGTGTCACCTACATATTGACGTCTATGTCGGGCAACAGATATAGACATAAGTGGCTATAAAATCGTCCTTTAAACGTAATCGACTTTTTTAAAAACAATTTTCACTGAGTATAACACTTGGGAGTATTTACTTAGCGGTTATCTCTGCCACTTGAAAACCGTTGTATCGATACTGGCATTATGTGGTATCAATAGAGGCGTTATCGAACACTTGACCTCGATTGAGGGAGTGTTGTCGAAGGTTCGATCTTTGCGATTGCGTACCTGTATATGTAAGACTCTATGTGTGTGTGTGTGTCAATGTGTTTATGTTTGCGCCTTGATAGTTTCCTAGTATGCTCAACATTTGTATTCATTTTTCTTTGCGCTCCTTTGATCTTTAAAAGTCAGTGTGTATTTAAACCTCTCTGAACGCCTGACCCACTTAGCTGTTCTGTGTGTGGTGCGTTTATTATCTATAGGTATTAGAGCTCTGTTGATATGAATTTGAACTAAAATAGACGGGGGTTTAAATACCTGTTAAAGTTTCATTCATCCAACTGAAATATACCCTAGCCTTAGGCCTATATTTACTTTACCTTTTCACAATGTTATTGTTGGTATTAGCATCATTCTTTTGTTTGTATTAACTGTCATCCTTTGTATAGGATGACATCCCTTTTATTGGTATTGCATGACATCCTTTTGGTATTATTTGTCTCTTACTTTAAGAGACGTGTTGATGCCTTAATTAAAAGACATGTAATTGCATGTACTGATATAATAATAAAGCGTGTCTTCGATTTCCGAAGATTAGTGAGGAATGCAGTATTTCCCGTGGCAGCATTTACCGTGGATGCGCAACCCAAGCTGTGACATACATGTTTTGCCACATCCAGGGCAAGCATAACCATTGTCCGCAGGTGGTCGATTTAGATTTTCTTTTCGCCGTCTGCGTCTGTCCTCGGCAGCGTTTTTTTTTGGTCTCAAATGTGTGTATCCCTCGGGATGTATCGATATGTAATGATAATACATTACATTTGATATTAAGTATGTAATGATATCCTCAGGGCGATGAACGCCATCTGGGATGAGGCTGCCGACTTTGCAGGACGATCTCTATGGAGACAGCTTGCCATTCAGTGCACCGAATTCTTAAGTTAGTAATTGCATTTAATGATCCAATAATCTACAATGTCATCTGATATGTGTAGCATAGCATAGTGGACCATAACAGTTTGACAAACAATATGAATTCATTTCATGGGCTGTCGTTCAGTCGTTTCGCTGATCTCTATCTCACTTAGGACCAGCAGACGTGTGCGAGGAAGATTGCAGCGATGCGCTCCCTTATCTCTTCGCACCTGACCAACTAAGAGAAGGGACAGATATTGACTTACTGAAGTGTAAAGTGGGTCAATCAACAGGAGTTACGATTCTGTTGAAACATCTATTTATAGCTTGTCAAGAGTTTGGGCAACAGGCCAGAACTTCAAGAGGTCTAAGAGTCTAGTGCGCGATATGAACTTGAGCGATTCCCTGGGTGGTTCCAGACACCAGACGGTAACATGAGCCAGCCATAAACAATTTTACATCAGACTGGTTTTAGAACTGACTCAGAAGTCTAGATGATTACACCGTTCCAAGATGGTGTGTAGAAAGTACTTTCTCGGTATTAGGTTTACGTGTAGAGATGGAATTCTGATGAGGGTGTTGTGTTTGTAATGGGCCCACTAAAACGTATACATATACACTAAGTCACTAAAGCATATACAAACTCATTACATCTTTTTATAGCTTTCTTGGCGTGGATCTTGATTAGCAAAGAAAAGACTGTTCAAAACCTAACCTACAGTTAAGTTAGTTCGGCCTGGCTGGTCGTGTGGTAGACCAACGCGACCAGTCAGTCGTCTCGATGGCCCCGAGTTGGAGCCCTGTTCGATTCCATGCCCTGTTGTCTTGCTGTAGTTTTGGACTGCCGTTTATATTGTTATAGGTTTACTTTATTGGGAATTTGACGAGACTATAAATAGACTATTTTAGACGGACATAGGAATTATGGGATATTAACTGAATAGAAATTATGGGATAGATTTTAACGGTAGCAGACATTAGTAGTACAAGAACGACTCACTTCTACTCTTAATGGCGAGACATCATCTGTAGTAACTGTCGACATTTGGACTGTGCCCCTTCATTTTCAGGATTAAACAGTTATCATGTATCTATCGTTTTTCTTAAGTATTTTATAGAAGTTGGTATATGTTGTTGGTTGAAAACGAACTCCAGGATTTGATAAGAACTACTTCATCTAGATCTACTTTTACATCTGTTTACTAAACAACCCACAACAATATGCAAAGTAGAAATAATATCCACAAGACTATAAACTCCGTATTTTTTTATCGCCTAGGATTAAGCGTGCACTATTTTCCACATCTCGCACTCATAAAATGTATTTATAAGTAGCAACACATCTATAAGTGCTCTGCTTAGTTCACAAAATAAACGGGCACTACTCAACGGTAACCCCTTTGGTTCCTGACGCTATGTTTAATGTAAACAAATGCGGCATTTTAAAAGTATAATTTAAATATTTCTAAACCAATTGATTTATTGAGAAAGCGCCCTTGATCTTCTTACGCCAGCAGAAGTCTGCCCATGTTGTCAATGCTACCGGACTTCTTTGTATCGCGCCATCAGTGGATATACAGTGTGGGCGGTGTTTTGTGTTAAATCTTTTGAAACCCTCAATGACCTTCAAAAAAAGGTCCCTGAGGTTATGGTCTCACATTTCGATCTGTAAAGGATGAGAGCTGGTGACCTATCATCAAAATGCTCCAAGCAGGTTGACTCTTGTGCCTGGAGTGTCGTCCTTCCCATCCTGGATTAATGCCCTTGTTAAAAGTTGTTAATTACTGAAACGAGGGGGAGTTATGAAGTGTGAAAATGAAGATTCGAACATACAGTTAGGGCTAAGGATTTAGGTTACTGATAAATTAAGTCAAGCTAATGAACAATAAAATGTCACAGCCCAGCTCTGACGTCTTATTAATTATCGACGTTTTTTCTCTAGAAAAGATAATTACGTCCTAAGCGCATTCATGTGTAAATATTAGCATACATAATTAAAATGTGTTAATTCTTTCGTTTTACTGGCTGATTCAGGCAGTACGCTTCATGCTCTTGCTGCATTATGGGAAGAGGAGGCACTTGCACGAAGCTGTCACTGTTTGTAGTGGCGGCTATATGACCACAGCTATGTGTGTGTGTGTCTTGACTATTTTATTAGGATTTTTTTAGTTTTAATTATGGTTTCATGGTTTATGCATTATTACATCTTCATAATTTAGTCTTCAGTCTTTCTATAGTATTTCTAAATTTAGTGATTTTACTATCGGTGTTACATTAGACAAATGGAAATGTAAATTTGTCATCAAGCTCACGGCTCCACTTTGGGTGTGTTCTAATTTCCTTTCCTTTTCTTAAGTTGGGGGGGGGGGTCTCAAACCGAGAGCACGTAGGCTTTTTTCTAAATATATTGCCTTAAGAGGCACCCGCGAGTCAACGCATCCCTTAGTGGCTCCAACTAAAGAAACTGGACGTGATTGTATGAGTTGGATTTTAGAAAGTTGGTTTGACAAAGCTTCTATCAGCTGACTCCGTTTCGTTTGTTTGTTTGTAAAATGTTTTACATGTTTCGGATGTTCCTTCAGAGTTGAAGATAGTTTACTTCCTAGTCTAAACCTCCCGCAGGACGACGGGGGACGGGAGCGGGCAGGATTTGAACCCTCGACCATCGATAAATCCGAGCGACAGTCCAGCGCGCAAACCGCACGACCAGGCAGCCATCCACTCCGTCTGTCTGTCTGGTACAAAGTTTCTACACGTCATTTCTCCCACTTCCCATTTTCGGATCAAGTTGAAACTTTGCAAATTTATTCATTGTCCCTAACAAAACATGAATAAATAAAAAGAAATTATTATTATTATAGCTTTTATATAGCGCTACTTTCATGCTTTTAGCATGCTCAGAGCGCTTTTGGTCCGGTGGGAGGGGGAGGGGGTATCTAGGAGTTGGTTTTCCGTGCTGCCTTTAGGCGCTCAGTAAACACAACTCTGCCCGAGTCGGGTGTCAAGCCTCGAGCCCCCTTCTAGGTAGCCAAGTCAAGCCAAGTTCAAGCGCACTTGGCCTCTCGACCACGCTTCCCAAAATAATTAGTGGTAATTCATTTAAAAAATTGTAGAATAGGGAAATAAATCTTGCAGTTTATAGCGAGATGTTTGGCTATAAATGTACAGTTCTTTCCTTTATATAAGCTCACTTTTTATAAAGTTTTTTTTTTACTTGTTTTAATTCTAACTTTAATTTGTTTGCTAGCTAATTTTGAATAAAAATCAATTTGCTGGATCTCGAACACTCTACCAATTCAGCAAGTGAAGATGTGCTTTCCAGCTCCTTGAGGCGTCTGCCTAAAGTGCATAATGAAGCCTCAGAGGCTTTGTTCCATTAAACTCGACACATATATATGCTAGCGTTTATGAGACTGTGACGGTCATATTGAAAATTTATAACATCCTCAAACCCCCCACTCCACCCCCACCCCTCCTTTAAAAACAGAATGTTGGGCAACACTGATCCAAAGGAATTATTTCTCCATATAAGGCTAAATTCAAAACGAGGCTTCCAAAGTGTGGCACGTGAGGGATTAAAGGTCAAAGGCCATAAAACAAATTGTGTCATTGCACCAAGTGACGTAATCTCCAATGTTCACAACCATTTAGCCACTTGAGTGACGCGATTTCTAGGCTGAGATAGGCACTATAATGGGAAAAAAAAGGTCGCATATAGTGGTATAGATCTAGTTATCTATTTCTTATTTGATAGATTGCCTTGTGTTCCACCTACGCATAATGTAGGTCTGATTACGATTCATTTTTTTTTTTTGAAGGAGCGTCATTGACTTTGAATATAAGTACAGTTGGGCCAAGCCAACAAGGCGAGGCATATCATTCGCTTTTTTAATCTTCTGAAGATTGGGAGTAAAAAAAAAAACGAATCAAAACAAACAATGAATGCACTGATAGAGGGGCAGGCGGGGGAGGGTGGAGGAAGGGTGTGTGGCGGGAGGTGGTTGAGGAGGAAGCGAGTTGAGGTGTGGTGCTGGACGTTTGCAGGGAAGGAGTTAAAACACACGCATGATAAATGACTTTCGAATCCTCATTGTTTTTTTTTAAAGTATTATTTTTATTGTTATTACTTTTATTGTATGTACTATTAATACTTATACTATTATCATGATTATTTTTGTTATTGTTGTGTGTGTAAAACGCATCCTATAACATTGTTATGGAGTGATGTGTGTTTCCTAGGCGATGGTTCTCTGACAACTGGTGGGCAGACATCTGGTTCTCTGACAACTGGTGGGCAGACATCTGGTTCTCTGACAACTGGTGGGCAGACATCTGGTTCTCTGACAACTGGTGGGGAGACATCTGGTTCTCTGACAACTGGTGGGCAGACGTCTGGTTCTCTGACAACTGGTGGGCAGACGTCTGGTTCTCTGACAACTGGTGGGCAGACGTCTGGTTCTCTGACAACTGGTGGGCAGACGTCTGGTTCTCTGACAACTGGTGGGCACGCATCTGGTTCTTTGACAACTGGTGGGCAGACATCTTGTTCTCTGACAACTGGTGGGCAGACATCTGGTTCTCTGACAACTGGTGGGGAGACATCTGGTTCTCTGACAACTGGTGGGGAGACATCTGGTTCTCTGACAACTGGTGGGCAGACGTCTGGTTCTCTGACAACTGGTGGGCAGACGTCTGGTTCTCTGACAACTGGTGGGCACGCATCTGGTTCTCTGACAACTGGTGGGCAGACATCTGGTTCTCTGACAACTGGTGGGGAGACATCTGGTTCTCTGACAACTGGTGGGCAGACGTCTGGTTCTCTGACAACTGGTGGGCACGCATCTGGTTCTTTGACAACTGGTGGGCAGACATCTTGTTCTCTGACAACTGGTGGGCAGACATCTTGTTCTCTGACAATTGGTGGGCAGACATCTTGTTCTCTGACAATTGGTGGGCAGACATCTTGTTCTCTGACAATTGGTGGGCAGACATCTTGTTCTCTGACAATTGGTGGGCAGACATCTTGTTCTCTGACAATTGGTGGGCAGACATCTTGTTCTCTGACAATTGGTGGGCAGACATCTGGTTCTCTGACAACTAGCGCAACAACATTTGTCTAACCGCAAAATTGTTTCGACATGTTTTCTACTACAAATAACTTACTGATCACTATGTCTTCTGTAGATTTTGCACCGGTAGTTTCATAGTGTTAAAAACTAAACATAAGCATGTTGATGTATGAAAAAAAAAATGCTTTTATAAGTTTGTATATTTAAATGTATTTTCGTTTTGCTATTCGTTCAAACTTCGATAGGTTCATAGAATGAGCCATTACTTTTTCTGTCATTGGGTGAAGCCTATACGTGCAAGCCTTTCTGAAGTCACTGTTAAGTAAAAGGTTTTACAGATGGTGAAACAAATAGTCGGCATGCTAAATTAATCTTTGAGTACAAGATGAATCATTCCAAGACAGGGAACATAACCAAATGATTACTTTTTGAAGTGCTCAATACTTTCATTATCTCCCTTATAAAAGTATATATTTAAAAAAAAAGCTGAGTACATTTTATATCACAATCAGAAATACTCTCTTTAAAAAGATGTAGTCCTGCTACTAACGACCAGTGATTGTACACATTTATATGGAGAGTCACCAAAACAAATAGAGAAAAGCTCTAGACCTCTGTTAACAGATACCTACGACAAATACTGGGAATTACTACTGTGAATTTATCTCATCTTATATTTCGTAAAATATATCGTAAGATTATAGTAAGATATATCTTATATATATAATTAGTGGGAGAGAACTAGACAAAAACCCATAGCCTAATATATTAAAAAGCGAAAGTGGAACTGGATAGGACACACCCTGCTAAAACCAAGTAGTAATGTTGCAAGGCAGACATCTGATTGGAATCCGCAAAGGAAAGAGGAAAGTGGGCAGACCCAAGCAAACCTGGAAGAGGTCAGTCATCAGTGAAGTTAGGGGTACTGGAATGACATGGGGGCAGATGAAGAAAGCTGCTCAGAACCAAGTTCGGTGGAGAGTTGTGGTTGGGGCCCTATGGTCACTGGGATTTCACAGGGTTAGGCCAAGTAAATCATATAAAAAAAACAAGTATACGTCATATAAAAGAACTACGTCATATAAAAGAACAAGTATACGTCATATAAAAGAACAAGTATACGTCATATAAAAGAACAAGTATACGTCATATAAAAAAAACAACTTATTAATCGCATGGCGTTGACTACACTGACGTCACAGAAACAATACGGAGCCCAAGACCGAATTTTGATAAGGTTTCAAGAGTACGCTATTCTGCCTGAACGTGGCACTCGGGTGCAAACGATCGCTAGAGGAAGTGGTTAGGCTAAATGAATAGCAAAACAAAACTTCCTGTGGAAGTGTCAAAGGGAATGAGAGCTTTCCTGTAACATAGTGCTGAGTTGAAAGAGAGCTTCCACGTCCCTGGCAATAATCCATGCGTCGTTCCTCAAGGGACCGTTACACTAATGGCGAGTCCTGAACGGTTAGCTTGGTAAAACATAGGAAGATGGCGGGGGTTCCCGGTGTGCTCGGCCTTCGGCCGTATATTCTAGTTCATGCGCCCGGAGTGCCAGATACATCAGAAATAGTTTTTATAGACAATGACTTGGACCTCTTCCAGTCAGAGCCGGTTTGTTCAAGCAGGCTTACACGCCTAGAGCTCGAAGTGCCTTCTGCTCAACTGTTTTGACAATCCCATGGTAAGGTTGCCCATGTTGGTATGTTTTATTTTTATGTGCAGGAGGCAAGCAAAATAAATTGTTTTCGTTCTCTTATAAGGGCCACTGAAGATGGAGATCAAATTGATGATGTAAGATTTTGATGTATATTTAGTACTGTAAGTTCGTTGCATCTGTACAACACAGAAACGGTATAGATTATAGACTCTAGAATTGTATTGTGTATGTATATAGGTTATTAGGTCAACTCATTACATACGCGTAGCAGCTAATATAAAAAAAAAATTAATCAAAGAAAGTTTTGGATCTTAATGTTTCCCAATCAGACACATGGCGGCTAAAAAAATTCAGACTTAATACATAGACCTTTTTCTCGTTGATATAGGCTACCTTATGTTAGTTCTAAATCGACCACCAGCGGACAATGGTTATGCCTGCGCTAGATGTGGCAAACTATGTAGTTCACAGTTGTGGCTGCGTAGCCGCGGGAAACACCGCATCCCTCATTCATTTTCGAACTCGACGACAAGCCTTATTGTGTTAGTTTAATTGGTTTTATGATTTACCGTAACTTTATTTAACTTCAACCAGGTTATACTGTTGTAATAGTATGACTTTATGTAAAAGTTCACACAAATGTCACATTGTTTAATAACACCATACGATTTAACTGACATAAAGTGACAATTTGTGTGTGTGCTCACATAAACATAATGTGACATGATACGAACACAGATATAACGAGAAAGAATGAGGTACCTGTCACATGGCCAGCAATCCTTCTGTACTAGACTTTGTTTATTAAAAAATGTAACACTTTCAAATCAAATTGTACATTTAACTCTTTCTCCCCTAACAGACGATACCAACGTTGATTCCACCTGAATGTGGTAAATAATTACGGAGATAAAGAGTTAATTAGTGAAGTCGTTTTAAGAATTACAACGCTTATATCCACTCACTCTGCCTGTTAAACAGTTTAACATTCTCGATGATGTTTAAACTTTGTGCAATAATTCATTGTTTCTAACGAAATATGAATCAATAAAAAATATCAATCAGTTTATTAGTGGTAGTTAATTAATTTAGTTTGATATCGAAAAGGTGAAAAAAAATCTTACAGTAAATGTGGAGTCATTCTCCTTAGATAAGCCCATTGGCCCTTTTTTTTTTTTTTTAGATATTCTAGTCTGCTCATTTTTTTTTTCTGTTTTCATTTTTTTTTCCCTTTCAGCAATATTTGGACTTGTCTGTATCACAGAAAATAGAAATGATTCTCACGGGACCACCGCTACCGTCTCGAAGTTTAACCGGAAGTGCCACAATGAGAGATCTGGATGGCGGAATTTTGGCGAGATTGTTGACATTCTCCAGACCCATGATGCTGGCGTTGCACATGATCTGATGAACGTCGTAAACAGACGTCTGGGCGTAGTCTACAGAGGGCGTGTCGACTCCGATCATACTGATGTTTCGATTCTGTACAAGCCAAGACATCGCCGAGGGATGAAACCCTGAAATGTTTTGTTAATACATATTTAATGTTGATTTTATATTCTATTATTGAATTTGTTATAACTTTTTTTTAGCCTGACTGTGTTGAAGAAATATGCCCCCCCCCCATCTTCCCTTTAGCCAAGGCATTTACATTGTATACTGAAGATAATGTAGAAACCGATTTATTTTACTCTAGTCTAATGCAAGATTTTAGGTATTTAGTTTAATGTGTCTTTACCATAGACATATATATATAGACTGGACGATAAAGTAAAAATTATTATGGGAAACATTCGGGAAAAGATAAGTTTGTATGAGTTATACAGCAGTTATGAGCAGTGTAAAACTAAAAGTATTTATAATTGTTGTTTTTTTTCAGTCATAACCTATATAATTGATAGAACCCCTTCTGTATTATTATATCTCTAATCGTGCCTACCAAATCTATTAAATTTACATAATTAAAATAATTATAAATAGTTTTAAATACTAGATTTGAATCTAGTCTATATAAATACTATAGTAAAAAAATACTACTTACTACTAGTACTATACTACTACACTATAAACTATAATTGTAATCTGTATAGTCTAGTCTATAGACACTATAGTCTATAGTTAGTATATAAAATAAATAGTCTAGGACTAGATTGTCACTAGATCTATAATTTACACTTATACTAGATCTAGTCTATAGTCTGCATGCATAGATGATAGACTGACTAGTTTAATAGTTAGTAGTAAAAAAGTATGAAAAGTATTAGACCTAGTTATTACAAATATTAGTCATATTTATTAGATTTAGATCTATCAATATTAAATTAGTGACAGTCACAGTTATTCTGACTTACTGAAACTGAAAGTTAATGTGTATAATATTCAATTTTTTTCAACCTTTAGAATTTATCCTTGGCCCATCGTACTACGAACATTAGAGCACGTTCTGCTCATTTTCTTTGACTTTTTTGACTAAAAACTAATTCTAACAATTTGAATCGATAAGACGACCGCCATACATTAATAAAGAAGCCATGTCAACAAACATAGATCCACATCACAAACCTATATATATTTGCCTATGTCTATGATTATGAAACAAAGGCAAAATACTGGGAATATGGCAGTTTTGTACTTTTCAAAACTAAAGATCATAATTATATATTTTTGCTGAAATGTTAGTCCTAGAATTTATAGCTCAATTGCCGCCATTTTTTTTCACATAGATATAGTACATCAAACATATTTGACTTCCCCCAAATAAAAATAACTTCCTACTTCCAGTCTATATTTATTTATGTCTATGGTCTTTACTTTTATGATTATATCATGTTTTCATTCATATCAATTTCTATGTCTCTTTTTAAAAAATCCTCAGCATTTATGCTCTTTTATCATAGGATTTGTGCTCCATGCCTATTTTCTTTGGGCCTATATATATATATATACAAATATATAGGCATATATTTATTTAATTGTCTCTTTTGGTAAATGAGTTGATGCTACATACATATTTAGAAAGAAAGTACATAATTAATAATTGTTATACGGAAAACATTTTAGACTAAGAAGTGTTTGAATTAGATAATAATCATTATAACACGTAACTGTAAGTATTTGTGTTTATTCAGTAGAAGAGATTTGCCAAAATCGCAAGTTCCCGGTGTACAGAACAATTAAGGTTAACATTGTTCCGAAACTGTCCACACTTGACGATCAATAGGTTGTCCATTGTCCTCTGTTGTAGACACATGTACGTACAAGAACGAAGTCCTCGATATTTGGGATTCTTTCGGAAGGATCTCTCTTTATGTCCTATGGAAGCCCAAAGGTTCCAAGAAACACAAATGTTTATGTTGGTGCGTTTACCAGCCGACAAGCTTGAATACCTGTTATAACTGTTTGAATATCTACAAAGTGGCTGATCTACGCAAAAATGTTCTTGTACATTACTCAGTCATTGAGGCTAAAAGGTCCAAAGGAACTTTCATACTATGACCGCTTTACCATATCATTAATAGAGAAATCTCCTCTACTATTTTTTTTTAAACTTATATGGTGACCGCCAACGATATAAAAAAAATTTAAAGTTTTGAAATAATCATGGAGCTACGAATCAAATATTTTTATACTTATGATATATGAATAAGAGTGTAAAATTGTATGTATAAAACTATTCATCTGTATTGCAGAAAGCTTTCTAAAGCTTGGCATAATAACTTAACAAGAATAATATATAAAAAAAAAAGGCAATTATTACATTGTAAGGACAGTTACATAATAACAAGAGACAATAGTTGCACCCAATAAATGTGGTGATTACTTCCCATTAAGACGGGGCAGAAAACAGCAGTTGTATATAAAATTTTCCCTCATGTAAAAGTAATGTTTCTGCGGCCCACACTTAACGAGGGTGCCATGTGGCCAGCACAACAACTTTCCTTAACTAAAGTGAGGTCATATAGTACTTGACAAGTAGTCCATTCTAGTAGCTCAAAGTGGGTTTTGTCATTTCTAGGAATCGCAATCTTAAATCTTGATAGATAATTGTACCCGGCATTTCTTAAGGAAACAAAATGAAAGTGGTAGTACCAAACATCAAATAGTAATGGAGTGGCCGAAATAGTAATTGAAAACAATCTTCAGAAATAAAAAAATAGATCTATGTATCCCATTATTTTCTATATCATCTCTATTTTCACCTACTGCAGGGTCGGCATTAGGCATAGGCAAACTTTGCAGCCGCCCAAGGCCTCAAATTGGTTAGGGCCTTGCATAGGACTCAAATATATATATTTTTTAGAGAAAAAAATGGGTCACGTGGATTAAATCTCAACCATAGCAGAACTCCTTGGCTCCATGTCTATCAGTCTCGCTCCGTGTCTCTACTAAGTCGTGTGATTCAAGGTTTATTCTGGAATGCTTAGATCTATTTGCTAGACTACGTATGTTAGAAGACCTTTGTTTCTTTCTTTTAGTGAAATGTCGAAACGTTATTTCTGGTCTGGTGATCATGAATCGTCCATGAAGCACATTAGTGCTATCGGCGCTATTTGAATTTATTATTTTTGTTGATTTGGATATTGCTAAAGGGCAGTTCATTGCGTATTTTTGTTTTGTTTTTCTATTTCATTTGGGGCCACACTATTCACTTCGCCTAGGACCTCCCTATTCACTTCGCCTAGGACCTCCCTATCCACTTCGCCTAGGACCTCCCTATTCACTTCGCCTAGGACCTCCCTTTTCGCTTTGCCTAGGACCTCCCTATTCACTTCACCTAGGACCTATCTATTCACTTCGCCTAGCACCTCCCTATTCACTTCGCCTAGGACCTCCCTATTCACTTCACCTAGGACCTATCTATTCACTTCGCCTAGCACCTCCCTATTCACTTCGCCTAGGACCTCCCTATTCACTTCACCTAGGACCTATCTATTCACTTCGCCTAGCACCTCCCTATTCACTTCGCCTAGGACCTCCCTATTCACTTCACCTAGGACCTATCTATTCACTTCGCCTAGCACCTCCCTATTCACTTCGCCTAGGACCTCCCTATTCACTTCACCTAGGACCTCCCTTTTCGCTTTGCTTGGTGTGTCTCTAATTACCAAAGACTGACCCTGCTTACTGTTATCTCATAGGACACTTCTTTAATACTAAGTTCCAATGAATGTTTACTTTGTTGTTTCACGTAACCTTTAATATGACGATTTAGTCACGTGACTCAGTTCCAACCTACCTGGAAAATGCCACGTTCTGATATCTTCTGGAGTGTTCGAATTGAACGTGGATGTTTTGTTCGGGTACCTAACATCCCACCCAGACCACATGAAGACGATGGCGCCATCGGGTATACGCCCATACAACATTTCCCATTTTCTTAGATCTGAAACGCTATCAAAAGACAGAAAAAACAAATGAATGTCAAAGACTCACGGCTAAAGTGAAGATGAAAAAAAAGTGTACATAATGCAAGATAAGTTTATCCTCACTGGATTAAGTATACAATCACTACGAGGGAAAAGTGCAGCATTTCACGTAGATACGCAGACCCGAGTTTGACCTATATTTTTGTCAGGTCTAACTCAAAATAAGGTCGACTGAAATAATATGTAAAGTATGCCCTATTTCTTAAGTTTAAATTGGATTGTGCAATAGGCATAGCAATCTTTAGGGTGAATTTCTGCCACAAAGGTAAAGGTAAGCAAGGTGGCTGAGTGGTAAAGAGCTAGGCTTCCGAACCTGGGTCCTGGGTTCGAATCTCGGTGAAGACTTGGATTTTGAATTTCGAGATATTTAGGGCGCCACAGAGTCCACCCAGCTCTTACGTTTGTTGTGCTGTTCACTTGACACCCTCGTGGACCGTGGGTAACAAAAACAGATGGCCTTCACATCATCATCATCACCTCAAGGTCTGAAAGGGGAACTTTACTTCGGTTCGGAAACCAAGCGCTTTACCGCTCGGCCAACACTCCTCCGTTCAATATCAAAGCTATCTCACCTGAGTCTGTAGTCTGGATTCCTCTTCACTTTGTTCCTGACGTCAACGACAACTCCTGCACCTACCAGACGTTGTGCTGGAATCTCATGGACTCGCCACCGGTCTCTAGCAAAATGAGACGGAGCGTCCATGTGTGTGCCGATATGTTCTGGTGTCTCAAACTTATTCAACTCTAGCCTGGAGTCAAAACAAAAAATTCACCAATAATACAAACAGAAGATAATTTTATTGGTCCAAACAAATGGAAATACAGTTTGACTAGAGCCGTTCGTCTCAGCATTACTGCTACAACAATGACAATATAGTTGCAAACTCACTAAACATTCACATACAGAATCAGTGCTTTAGGAATTAGGCTTCTAGAATAGCACAAATGCTCCTTCTTCCCTAATGCTATTAGAGCATGGAATGGGTTGCCTGAGCCAGCCAGGAAAACCAGTGACTTGGCAGAATTTAAGTCATTGGTTAATATGCATGACTAAATGCATGACGCGTAGGACTTAATCATCTTCTTTTTTGAAGTAACGTCTGAATTAGATAAGATAAGTATTTTTATTAAGGCATTGCTTTATGTTGCTGGCCTATGCCCAATACGAAACTACAGGCATAGATAAAATTAGATGGGATTTCTCAAACCGAGGCTAGTAAAAACAACAGTAGCAACGATTTGAGAATCGCTAAAATAAAAAAGAAAAGAATATGTTATTTTTCATTGAATTAGAATGTAAGGTCTATAGCTGCGAAAGTTTCTGAATTAATATATTTCAGCTTTCTTTTCTTTTCAACATGTTGTCTAGAGCTTGCTATGAAGAACCCATAACCAAATACTCCATTATTAGGATTTCACATTTTAAAATCTCGAAATTCTAGAAATTAAAACCAATGTTTATTAAATTTATTACTTAGAGAATAAGTCAGGGATATTCTAATTTATTTGAAAAGTCAAAGTCTAACGTAATTTGAATCGAATTTTCGAAATGATTTTTAAAGGAGAAAAAATGAATTCCTGTAGTTGTCTATACACTGGTGTATGGGTGTGAAAACGTATAGGGTCAAAGTATCAAGAATTGTAAAGTGTACTCAAATATAAGTGACGAGCCGACCCGCGACGTAGCATACGCCGCCCCCCTACCTCTTTTTTTTTTCTCAGCCTGACTCTCTGTCACCGCGAAAGTTATGTGGCGTAACACTAGTTCGACTTGCAGAAATAAAAGAGTTATCTTTCCATGACTTTTTCATCGTGGTGTACCGCATAGTTGGGCCACGAAAAGAATTATATATATAGATAGTAAAAAAATAATTAAATATAAATGACATCTGTCTATTATTGTTTTTACTTCATTGATGTACTAGCTTACCAAAAGCCTTCGGGCTCGATCCCTCGAGTCAGGATGGTGAAAATGAACTCAGGGTCAGTTGGGAATCTAATGGAGTCGGTGTCCAGGGTGTGAGACATGTCCACTATGCAACACTTGTCAAGGGGTGTTTCATTCAAGACAGACTTGAGTAGAGCAGCAAACATCAAAAGCAGGTTTGTTATTCTGATAGCCATCTCTACTGACCTTCACCTTGCTAAAAAAAAAAAGCAACGAAATACTGAATTTAAAATAATTTTTAAAAAATAGAATTTTACTTTCTTATGAGACAAAGAACTCACTTTGCATTGAGCTCAGACAAAAAGACACGATTACCTCCTCTTTTGAAGTAACGTCTGTATTTTGCAAAATAAGAAAGCGGAACTAGAGAGGAGGATCCCAGCAATGAAATTGAGATGCTACAGAAAGATCCTAGGTATCACTTAAGAAGACCAAAAACAAAGACACAGGGTTAATACAGCAATCGGACCCCACGATGATCTACTGTCAAAAATACGCAAACCTAAACTCTGCGGCATATAGCAAGGTCCTCAGGGCTTGCAAAGACTTTCCTTCCTGCCAGGAAAAAGAAATAGAGGCAGATAGAGAAAGACAACATATAAGAATAGGGGTTCCGCGGACCACAGTTTGAGAACCACTGACCTAACAATCAGTAATTAGTTTGTGGTTGAAAGGAAGTCCATTTTACTACAAGCATAGAGCTGGGAAGATCTGAACACGCTAAACACATCATTCCTCCGTGACGATTGTCCGTGATAACATATTACTATGGATGAGCTTAGTTTAGAAGCGCCTATGACGCACCCGCCTGACTCACACTGACACTTATACTTACAGTGTTGGGCTATATTTCTTACTTGGTTGAGCTGAAGGTGAGAAGCTTGTTTCGGAGAAAGGAGAAACCTTTTTAACACGCCTCACATCTAAAGTAACACGGTAATCGATTCTTACAGTAAATGTGCATCACAGAACAACGTCGAACAGTTGATCGATTCGACTACATTTTTTTTTTTTGAAGTCTCAGTTAGGGGTGGTAGCTTTGGTGGTTTCCCTTTCTTTCACTTGACTATATAGGTTTACACACGAAATAGATATAAAAAAAAATAGATACACACGAAATAGGCCTAGAGTTCGTCCATCGTGGTTTCGATGATGACCACTTATATCATCCATGGGGACAGGGAGGGTCTTAGGCCACTGCAACCTATGCGGCCGCAGTGGGCCCCGCACTTTCATAGGCCCCTCGCGATGCAAATTCTAGGTGTAAATTATTAAATTAAACCATTTTAACTTATCATTAAAGGGTTCCTTGAATTCTCCTGAAATTATAAAATATAAGAAAAGTCATGAAAATCTCCTGAAATTATTTAAATCTTCTGAAAACTCAAAACTTAAAACAGACAAAGTTGTCATTTCGGGGTGCCATTCAAAGTGGAAAGCGCCAATTGTACTAGCGATTAAAAAAAACCGACATTGTCAGCCTTCATTCAATAAAAATCATAGACTATATAAAAATGTAATAATAAGCCGAATTTTAACCAAAACTAAGAAATTCAAATGCTTAATGTAGGCTACTCTAATAGTCACTGGCCATATAAATATAGATCTAAATCTATCTCGACGTCTTAGAAAAAAAAAACAGCAAAAGCGATATTTTGCTAGTCGATAGTAAATCTAAAAGACAGATCTGAATGTTTATCAGCTTTTTGTTGGAAAACTACTATCTACTAATCTATCTATCTATCTAATTTGACAGTGATTTTATACTTAGTAAAATATAAATCAAATGCAAAGACGAATTTCTTTTCTAATAAAAATCTTAATTTTCACTTATTATCATTATCACAACCCAAATTAGGCTCCGCGAAATCCATTTCGCATAGGGTCCCGCAACCTGTAGGACTGGCCCTGCATGGGGGCTGATGCTTTGCACTGGGGTTTTGTGTCTCCTCATGTGGCTGCTGAGACTTTAGTGAGCCCGGAAGGTTCGGCTGCACACTGGGCAGGTTATTCTAGCTGGAACTGGTGTTATTGGCCTTGCGTTTCTTTCCTAACGCTTTTTCTCTGAGGGTCAGAAGAGAAATAGATAATTTTGGAGTCAACTTCTCGTAGTATTTGACATTATTTGCTATGACTGGGATCTACGGTTATATCTTTTATTCCCACTTATAAAACAAAGGATCAGAAAGTTTTCATGTGTTTGAAATGCCAATTCATAGAAACGTGTTAACGACCGTTGTGGTGTTTACAGGTGTAAGAAGCATACAAGTGTAAGAAGCATACAAGTGTAAGAAGCATACAAGTGTAAGAAGCCTACAAGTGTAAGAAGCATACAAGTGTAAGAAGCATACAAGTGTAAGAAGCATGCAAGTGTAAGAAGCATACAAGTGTAAGAAACATACAAGTGTAAGAAGCATACAAGTGTAAGAAGCATACAGGTGTAAGAAGCATACAGGTGTAAGAAGCATACAAGTGTAAGAAGCATACAAGTGTAAGAAGCATACAAGTGTAAGAAGCATACAAGTGTAAGAAGCATACAAGTGTAAGAAGCATACAAGTGTAAGAAGCATACAAGTGTAAGAAGCATACAAGTGTAAGAAGCATACAGGTGTAAGAAGCATACAAGTGTAAGAAGCATACAAGTGTAAGAAGCATACAAGTGTAAGAAGCATACAAGTGTAAGAAGCATACAAGTGTAAGAAGCATACAAGTGTAAGAAGCATACAAGTGTAAGAAGCATACAAGTGTAAGAAGCCTACAAGTGTAAGAAGCATAAAAGCATTGAATATAAATCGTCTCCCTGGCCATATGTAGACCTATTTCTCAATGATAAAACCAAAATACATCTTTACTATATATGAGAGTCATTTCTTATTACTCTCGGACATGACAACATTTTACAACGTCTAGTGTGTCAGACAATTTAGTGTTGTTTTTTTTTGTGTATTTTATATCTAAAATATTAATTCATTTAAGACTATTTTATGACCAAAAGAAAATCCGCTGCCCAGGACAGATGTGGACGGTGATATAAAAAAAATGTAAATCAAACACCGACGGACAATGGTTATGCCTGCACTAGATGTGGCAAAATATGTAGGTCGCAGCTGGGGCTGAGTAGTTACGAAAATGTCACTATCATTTGCAGTTGCAAGACTTTCGAATAGCCTTATTACTATTATTCCAATGGGAATTTATTTTGGTTGGTTAAGCCTATAATTTATGGAGGGTACAAACAATTGAGGTAAAGAGACCCATCTGAAGTTTATTTTTTTATTTTTTCACTTAATAATAATAATAATAATAATAATATTATAAATACTCTCCGCAAGAGGTTCTCGAGTCTACTGAACATCTGCTGTACTGGGATAGGCCTATTCTGACCGACAAAACGGTAGATTTCAATCGCCCGGATCTGCTGTTCATCGATAAAAAAGAAAAAACCGCTACCATTATCGATATCGCCGTACCACTGTCTCATAATTTAAGAAAAACTGAGATAGAAAAACAAAGAAAATATGGAAACCTAGGCTTGGAGATTAAGCGTCTATGGAAATTGTCCAAAATAACAATATACCCCATTGTTATATCAACCGAGGGGATAATAACAACTGACCTCACAGACACCTTCAAGGCCCTTAACATTCCTAGGAACATCTTCGTTGCCTGTCAGAGGGCGGTACTGCTGCAGACCTGCCACATCACCAGAAAATTCCTCAGTGGAAACTGTTAAAGGGACTACGATGAATTTTGTTTCTCTTTAGCGAAACTCGACCCTGGCAGCGCCAGAGAATGACTACTCGTTCATTTCTAACATAATAATAATAATGGTATAGTTTTTTTTCCTATATTCAATTTCACATCAGTAAAAAAAATGTTTTTAGGAGTAGACAACTTAAAAAACGTATTTCCACTACAAGGAAGAAGTCATTAACTGCCCTTGCTGTCGAATCACATAGCTATAAAAATGAAACTAATTAAAAATCAATTTCTTAGTGAAACAATGTTTGTAATTTATACGAACATAACGTATCGAGATATATATGTTCGTCATAACGTCGCAAATATAAACCGTAGGCCCACTTTTCAAATGTAGTCATGCAAGTGTCCAGGAACTGATTTCTGTAAGTACAATTTTTCATTTGAGAATAATTCTCTCCTAGTTATACAATAAATCTCATAGGGCCAATAAAAATGTGTCCTTCTAGTGAACCTAGCCTTATTTAACATGTGTTTTAACTTTTAAAAAAATTATATGTTATCAAAAGTTTATTAATTTTTAAACTAGAAAAACAGAAAATACTTTAAAAAAAACAAAGCTTATATTGAGTGTAGTTGTATCAATTTAAATCAGTTATGTAGTTTGGGCCATTATAGAGCTAGACATATAAATTCATGAGATTAGAAATATTTTTACCAATTGTTTTTTTTTTGTTTTCTCGATGCGCTATGATACTATTAGCCTACTTTTCCGGACCAGTTGGGAATTTGGGAAAGGGGGAGGGAATTCTTGGTGAATGTTTACACAATCGTTTTTTAATAGAAATAACAAAAATTACTAATGGAGTTCATTCTTACTCTCAATATGTGAAATATTTTTGCAAATGGTTTTGAGATGTTCTTAACAATATTTGTATTACTGCAAATGGTTTTGAGATGTTCTTAAAAATATTTGTATTACTAAATTAAATGTTTTTATATTTTTAATTTTTTTTTCATTTGAATATTTGTTGGGTTTGTTTTGTTACGTAACGATTTTTCAGACCATTCTCGCCCTTGTAACAAATCGTAACAAATTTTATAACTCCCTCTCCCCCCCCCCCCCCCCCCCCGTTTAGTCGTTATGTGAATGTATATTATTTTATAAGGTGTTACAAAGATTATGTTTTTAAACTGAGATGCTAAGAACTTGATTACTTTGTAGACACACGTGTACTTCCTTGGTTCTGTCGTTCTAACCAACTTCCATGCACTTGAAATTCTTATACTCCAGTTTACGAACACATATTGTTTATTTATGTAAAATGATCAAAGTCCATTGGATCGGTTAGCACTGAGGACTCGTAGAAACAATAATGAAAAAAAACTTCTCTGAAACGGTAAGATAAAACTAAACTCTCCACTCACAAAAGTCACTAACTGACTAAGAATTACAAAACATCCAACCCCCCCTCTCACAAGGCAAATACAACTTTACCTTGTCAACCGCCAGCTCACCCCCCCCTCCCCAAACTCCTCCCCCGAAGTTAACAGGAGACACAGATTGGTCTAAACTTTATCCTGATAAAAGGCCTTTCTTCGTCTTGTTTTTAGACCGAAAGATCAAGACTAGGAAAGATGCTTCCAGGTGCAAGTCTGCTTTTGCTGTCTGCAGCGCTCTGGGGACTGAGTGAGGGATGTTGGGGCACCCCAGGATGTCGGGTTGTGGATATGTCTCATTCTCTGGACACCCGTTCTCAAAAATTTCCAATCATGCCAGATTTTCATTTAACTCTTCTGACAAGGGGAATTCAAGATGGTGGATACTGGTATGTGCTTTTTAGCTCAAGTATCATCAAATTTAGTCTTGAATTTTAAAGGCAGTTGTCTTCGATTTAGAACTTAAAGAATAAATAATTAATTTACGGGACTATGATGTGACCCACTTGCGATTGAAACGTTTTGACATACCTGAAGCAATTTGTTTTTCCTTTGCTATGGGAGGGCGGGAGTATCAACTTCTTCTTTGTAATTGCCGTAGGAGTTAGGTTTAAGACTCTTGGAATTCTAGGCACAAGGAAGCCCACTTCCATCGGCGTGTCTAATATACTGTTGTGTTTGAGTGGGATCCAAGCAGATGTAAATTTGCTACATCACAATTACCGATGGCTTTGAACCCAATAGCCTCAGCAGTGCGGATGTCTGCTCTAGAACGGCTCCTTGAGGAACGATCAATGGATAGTGATATGGTAGTCGCGGATCTCTGCCATCCAGTGTAATGGCTTTAATAGGCCCCGTGCTAACAATAGTAAATTTTAACTTAACAGGGATTCTGCTTCCTCTGATTTTCCAGGAGCTTCTGGAAATCTCCTGAAATTATTAAAGTATCATGAAATATCATAAAATGTCTTAAAAATAGACAACATTGTCATTTTGGGGTGCCATACAATATGGATAACGCCAATCCTACTTGCGATAAAAAAAACAACCGGCAATGTCAGCTTTCATTTAATAAAAATAATAAGGCGAATTTTAACCAAAGCAAGAAGTTCAAATACTTAATTTACTGTAATAGTCACTGGCATATAAATATAGATCTAAATCATCTCGATCTCTTAAAAAAAATCAAAAGCGATATTTTTACTAGTCAATAGAAAATGTAATCGCCTATCGTAAATGTCTCGTCAAGTTATATTGATCGTGATTTTGTACTTAATAAAGTTTGAACAAAACACAAAGACGTATTTATTTTCTAACCCCAAAAAAATCTTAATTTTGACTTATTATCGTTATACGTATCCAGATTAGGCCCCGCGCAATCCGTTTCGCATAGGGCCCCGCAATCTGTAGGACCGGCCCTGGGTAGAATAAACATAAGGTAAGGTCTTTTTAAAGTGTAGAATGACGTCATTATCTGTATGTTCACGTTCAGGACCGAGTACTACAAGTTTGACACGCCGGAACACATCAGCACGCACATGGATGCGCCCTCACACTTTGCACAAGAGGGCTGGAAGCTGAACGAGATCCCGATTGAACGCTTCATGGGGCCTGGAGTGGTCATTGACATCAGAGCCAAAGCAGCCAGAAATCCAGACTACAGACTGGGGTGAGTTTTACGACTCTTGTCAAGTATCTAGACAGTGCCAGGTGTAAGTGGATATCATGGGCGTTTTTGTGAGTGTTTGTGTGAAGGGTCCTTTGTTTTAAAATGAACTTAATCAATGCAAAGTTCAAGACATATCAGAGTAAAATGAACAAGATTTGTTGCATATTTAAAAGAGGCGCAATGGCTGAGTGGTAAAGCGCTTAGCTTTCGAACCGGGGGTCAGGGGTTCGAATCCTGGTGAAGCCTGTGATTTTTAATTTCTGGGTCCTCAGGGGCTCAGGGCGCATTTGAGTCCACCTAGCTCTAATGGGTACTTGACATGGCGGTTGGTCGTTGTGACACACTCGTTAGTCGTTGGCCACAGAAACAGATGACCTCTATGTCACCTGCCCCACAGATCGCAAGGCCTAAAAGTAGAGCTAAATACATATTTAAAACATTTTAAATGTTTAGTTTGTGGAGCCCCCACCCCTCCCTCCCTTACCCAATTTTTCAGGAGACTCCCTTGGCGGCTGTACTCTACGTATTGACATTGATCCAATAGTAGTTTCTAGGTTAATAGTAGTTTTGAGATATTTATTTCTTAAACTTTTTTTTTACATGTTCTTCTCTGGTGTTTGAAATAGCATTGTGGATCTAAGAACATGGGAGAAAAGGTATGGAAAGATTCCTGATGGCGCGATTGTCTTTCTGTGGTCTGGCTGGGATGTCAGGTACCCAAACACGACATTATTCTTCAATACAAATCCTTCGGATGCCAGTTTTCATTTCCCAGGTGAGTTAGGTGATTAGTAAACTGGTAACGTCACTAGTTTGTCCTTTATCTGGATGGCTGCCTGGTCGTGCGGTTTGCACGCTGGACTATCGTTCGGATTTATCGACGGTCGAGGGTTCAAACCCTGCCCGCTCCCATCCCCCGTCGTCCTGCGGGAGGTTTGGACTAGTAAGTAAGCTATCTTCAACTCTGATAGAATATCCGAACATGTAAAACATTTTACAACATTTTATCTCTCTTGATCATCATTCCTTTCATTTCATTTCACTTTGTTAACCCTGATCATTAGGTTCTTGATAGAGGGTGGATCTAAATCTTTTGAGTAACGTGGGGCTTTTTTTTTTAAACCCTAGCTATTATAAACCCTAATCTGATAAATATTAAATTATTTTGACATCTTTCCTACCTTCAAGTTCTTTGTGGGCACTACTAAATATAACTTTTATTATAATAAACAAAAAAATCAAACTGATATGAGATAAAACAAATGTACTAGACTTTAGTAATAATATTTCCTAACAAAATCTAACTCAGGCTCACGTTCTGGAGTCGTCTGTCTAATGTTCACAACCAGGGGCGGACTGGATGTCAAAATCGGCCCGGGCATTTCTATACAATCCGGCCCCAAAAATGTTATATCATATGATGAGTATCCAATTCTAGGTCTACCTGTCCTCAAAATCATTGTTAAGGTTGACAATGTATCGATCACTGCACACATGCTCTATGTCTTTATAAGAAATATAGGCCTTTTATTGTTTTGTTGCTAAGCCTGTAGGCCCTACATGGATGGAGCCTACTAGTAGCACTGTCTACGGATTAGATTATTTCGGAAAATGTGTTAGATTAAATTAATATTGCACTGTACAGCCTGTAAAAGATTTATCTAAACACGACGTTCAAATGGTCACTTTTATAAGGGAATATTATTACAAATTTTAACAATTTAATACGTGTCTTAGTGGTATCCATGTGCACTTTTAGGTGGCCCTACGGGCCCATTTGGATACAGGCCCACCAAGCATTTGCCAGAATGCCCATATAGCCAGTCCGCCCCTGACAACACTACCTATTTTGCATCATTCACAAAATCACTAATCTCTTTTCACCGTCACCATAGAAACACACAACACACGCACTCCATAATAAGTGTATGGGAGTTTTTTGAGAAGGAGTGTGTGTTTGTGTTCAAGTGTGCTAAGGAGTGTGTAAGTGTGCATGCGTGAGACGAAAGTGTGTACACAATTTTGAGTATGTTTTATTAATGAAGACCTACATAATAAGCCCATCTTGAATGGACAAACTACTTTAAACTATTAATTCAGCCTACGAAATTTTCAGATAGTAATTCACACCTTTGGCTAATTTGTGTCAGTTGTGATAAATCGTTTTTACTGTTTAATCCTTCATTTGTTTTAATTAATATTTCAAGGCTTTCCAACACAAGGGAGATAAGTCTGATTTCAAATTATAAAAAAGTGGTGCAATTATTAAAGAAGGGAGCGGGGCATGTAAACTATTGGCTTAAGTCGCTAAGCTTGTCAAGATCAAGATTTCGAATCTCGGTGGAGGACAGAGTTACACTTTTAGATTTTCTTAACGCCTAAAGCTTAGAGCCTATCATACAATAATCTTACCAAATAATGTCTACAACTTGGACTACAGTGCTCTTACTAAGAATAAGGATATTTTAAATAAAATTAGATCCTGATGACTATCAACAGACATTTCAATTTTGAAAAACTAGGCAATATTTCGCAGGCTAGATTTAATTACATACTATGAATTTAAATAAGGTACTCTAGTTATTTCATGTTTTATTACATAAGACATAATAGGCTTACATCTGTTTAGTTGTCTACCAGAAGTTTGGTGCTACAAGTCAACGACCGTAAATAACAACAACATAGTATTCTATAACATTCTCACACATGACATGACAATGAAAAACAAGTAGGCCTACACATACTCTCTCACACACTCACACATTCTCTCTCACACACTCACACATTCTCTCTCACACACTCACACATTCTCTCTCACACACTCACAAGTACACACAAAATGATCATTATATTATGCTATATTTAATATCCAGGATTTCATCCGGCGGCCATGTCTTGGCTTGTGAACAAGCGCAACATCAGTATGATAGGCGTGGACACGCCCTCTGTGGACTACGGACCTAGCACCACGTTTGAGACTCACCAGGTCATGTGCAAGGCCAACATTATGGGTCTGGAGATGGTCAACAACCTGGGTTTGATCCCGGCCTCCGGCGCTCACATCACGGCTCTACCCATTAAGCTGCTGAACGGCAGTGGAGGGCTGACGAGAGTTGTAGCCACTTTTTTTCAAGAAAAGAACTGCGCATATTAAAAACAGTGTATTCAATCTTAGACAACCACCAGCACAGTGTAACAGCTCCGTTGTTTTCCAAAAACAAGGGACTTAACCAGGTAATTGCTAGTACAGCAGGTTTATCGAACCTGCAACTGACAGTAGGCCCTAAAACTAGATAGAAAAAATTCAAATATTATTGACATTTGAGTATACAGAAATAAAAACACAAATATTGAATGTTCTAAATGTCTCTGTGTGTTTTTTTTTTTGTTTGTTTGTTGTTTTTTTTTGGATAAAATAATTTGATTTGGGAACTGTAAACAGATGTAGTGTTACTGAGTTGTTTATTTTCTGCGTATGTCCAGCGTGTCAGAAGGTCATGTCCAGTGTGTGTGTTTATAGTACTTCAACAATGTGAGACTGAGACATGCTTGTATTCGTTCACTGCTGACTGTAGCCTAATCTTGTTGAATAAAGCCAATGTTGTAGGGTTCTTATATTTGTTATTACATTGCAACAGAGTTTACTACCACAAAGTAAAATTTTAATTTTAGCTGTTAAAGTTGTTAAATGCCACTAAGATAAATTATAATAATAATGGACCAGAACTTTAACCTCCATGGTATAAAAAAAGGGGAAAAAAAAATTAATATCAGTGTTAAGTGTCCACCAAACAAGGTCGGAAAAAAAACAAATAAAAAAGATTAGTTCAAATTTTACTTTCATCAATAGTGGATGGCTGCCTGGTCGTGCGGTTTGCGCGCTGGACTGTCGTTCAGATTTATCGATGGTCCAGGGTTCAAACCCTGCCCGCTCCCATCCCCCGTCGTCCTGCGGGAGGTTTGGACTAGGAAGTAATTATCTTCAACTCTGAAGGAACATCCGAAACATGTAAAACATTTTAGTATACGCTCCTCGACAAGATCGTAGAGGCGACCTGTGTAGTGGCTATTGGTGGAAACTGCCCACAGGTTGCGACGTTGCAGGTCATGGCCATCAGAGACGACTGGTCTCATCTAGCCTCGAAATAAATGTATTTTTTTTGTATCTATCCAGATCAAACAGGAATATTTAATTCATAGGCTTACAGGTTCTTTTATTATTTGTTATAAAATTGATGTATGTACTTTAATTGGAAATTAGCATTTGGGATGACTACAAGCCTCAGTGTGGTGCACTGATCAACCTGCTCCAAGCCTCAGTGTGGTGCACTGATCAACCTGCTACAAGCCTCAGTGTGGTGCACTGATCAACCTGCTCCAAGCCTCAGTGTGGTGCACTGATCAACCTGCTACAAGCGCTGCTATATTTCAGTGAAGTATTTTTAAATGTTATATTAGCGCTTCGTTACTTTGTTCAAGGGATTTAATCTACGTTCTTGTAATTAGGTTAACCTGGCCAAATGGTTCTATCACTTAGCTTATTTTAAAGGTTCTCATATAGCTTACGGACATTCATTCAAGAAAGAAGATGGTTACGTCTTAGGATTATCCATGTGTCAATGTAGTTGTGCAGAGAGTCAAAACTCTACTACGTCTTCATGGCTGATTCAGGCAACCCGATCCAAGCTCTAATGGCACAAGGGAAGAAAAAGGTCCTGTATGAGCTCGTCCTAGTAAAATAATAAGGCTTCTCCTAGAGTCCAATGATTATAATTATAAGACTTGTCACAGAGTCCAATGATTATAATAATAAGGATTGTCCTACTGGAGTCCAATGATTATACTTATAAGACTTGTCCTAGAGTCCAATGATTATAATAATAAGGATTGTCCTACTGGAGTCCAATGATTATACTTATAAGACTTGTCCTAGAGTCCAATGATTATACTTATAAGACTTGTCCTAGACTAGAGTCCAATGAATATACTTATAAGACTTGTCCTAGAGTCCAATGATTATAATAATAAGGATTGTCCTAAAAGTCCAATGATTATACTTATAAGACTTGTCCTAGAGTCCAATGATTATAATAATAAGGATTGTCCTACTAGAGTCCAATGATTATACTTGTAAGACTTGTCCTAGGGTCCAATGATTATACTTATAAGACTTGTCCTAGACTAGAGTCCAATGAATATACTTATAAGACTTGTCCTAGAGTCCAATGATTATAATAATAAGGATTGTCCTAAAAGTCCAATGATTATACTTATAAGACTTGTCCTAGAGTCCAATGATTATAATAATAAGGATTGTCCTACTAGAGTCCAATGATTATACTTATAAGACTTGTCCTAGGGTCCAATGATTAAGGAGGAGTGAAGTAATTCACGTGGTTACTCAGGTCCAGCTGCGACCCAATTTATTTTCCCACACCGACGCAGACATAATGGTGGTCCGCCGGTGGTCAATTCTGGTGTTGTTTTAGTGTAAGGAATATGGAAATGTGTCTTATTCGGGGAGGAATTTTCATTAACTAATCCACGATCTTTTTTTTTTCTTTTACTTTAATATATATGTTTCAATCTTAACAAAGCTCTAGTGACATCAATATTAGAGCCACTTTTATTATGATTAATATTATTGTTTTAATATTAACAAAAGCTTTGCGGCATCTCTATGCAAATGCTGAACATATTTCACCTAGATCTATATCTTAAAGTGAAGCTGTATCATCCCTATAATTATGATTTGTAAGATAGTTCGTCTCATCGTCCTACTTGAGCGCGCTCAGTGCGCACTTTTACACATACAAAGGGGGGTGGGGCGATCTGGGAGATGATTGATTTTGTACTTTTATTCCTTCTACTCTCCCTTTGCCCTTTAAAGCTACCAAGAATGTTGCAAACATGTTACGTATTTATTTATTTGCAAGGCCTGGTACATAATCATAGACATAATAGCACAGAGACAGATCGTGTATTTGTTGTATGATTTGAAGGAATTGCTGGATGATTCGGTAAGACAATGCGTTGTTTTGCAAATGCTGAGTATATTTTACCTAGATCCATATCTTAAAGTTAAGATGCATGCAAAATAAAAAATAACCAAACAAATGCTATTTTTTTTTTATATAATTAGATTCTTTTCAAAACAGACAAATTACTACTGTTTAAAATTATAATTTTGTCTTTTGACCGATGCTGCCCTGTCAGCTAGCCCTAGGACAGATGCATACACATACAAAAAATTTTGGCGAACTCTGCCGCTCCAGAATTGGCTTGATAAGTTACTCCATATTCTGCCCCATCTCGAGACGTAACCAAAGCCAGTGACTCATCTGGGTGCATCCATTGTCACTGATACAGTCTGACAGAGTCGCTGATACAGTCTGACAGAGTCGCTGGTACAGTCTGACAGAGTAATGAACAAACGAGTGTTTGAAGAGTTCCACTCTTGTCTTGATGGACAGAAGTTGTCCACTTCGAGACGTTTTGACGTAATTATGTGTTTTAATTTAACACTGTGAATGACGTCTAAAATAACGTCCGGTCTGGTCCGTCTTAATCATTGTGTTAGCTTTGAGTGGTGTGTAAACTAGGCCTATAACAAAAGTAGGAGTGAATAGATACCCTTGGCAATTAGAAATGCTTTATTTGCAAAATGTTTGACATGTTTCGGGTGGCCCTTTAAAGTTGAAGATAATCTACTAATGTCTACTTCCTAGTTCAAACCTCCCGCAGGACGACATAGTGATGGCAGCAGGCAGAGTATGGACCCGAGAACATCGAGACGACCGTACAACAGTCCAACACGCATACCACACGACCAGAGCAGACTACGAGAGCATAATTCAATCAAATTATATAAATCTAGGAAACCACATATGATTTTGTAACAACACATCATGCGAGTTCTCAATCTGACTGCCCTTTCGATGTCAAATTTTTTTCAAGATCAACTATAGATAACAGCAACCTGCTAACCCCTACATCATAATGTGTAAATTGTCAGATACTAATAAGGAAGCCCTCTTTCCAATTCTTCTATACCTGTCCCGTTTCCTCTTATACTGTCCAATTTCTTACGTTTTGACTAAGACTAAGACTAAGACTGCTTTATTGATCCTTACGGAAATTTGTTGTGATTACAAGGACTCTTTTCTCATATAAAGACAACACAACAGAAAAATACACATAAATACAACAGACAACATAAAGAGTTCATTCAGCGACTTCACACAGGTATCTTGGTGCATTTCATGTTCCCTGATCAATGAGTGGCGGTGATAGAGTCTGACCGAGTGAGGTACCGCTCAGTTCTTGTTTTAATTCACAGCAGTCGCCCACTTCGCGACGACCTGACGTAGTTCTGATGGAGCGGGTGGCCGTTGTCTTCCAAGATTTTTTCGATTTTTCTTAGGCACTTTTGTTCAAAAAGTTCCTTTAAATGTGGTAATGTTGTGAGTGTAATTTTTTATGCTTTTTTAATGATGTTTTCTAGACGTCGCAACAGTTTAGATGAGGCGTTGCCTTGCCAACAAGTTATTCCGTATGTGGTAGAAATTTGTTGAGTTCTATACAGCGATCTCTGAAAGGCAGTGTATCACTTCATCTCATTTCAGAATTGCCATTTTTTTTATTCCCCAGCTCTAGATCTAAGACAGAAATGCTTTATTGTGGTACTAGCTTGCTGTTGGTGACTGCTGCACTCTGGACAACTGGCGACGGATGTTGGGGCACGCCAGGATGTCAGATTGTGGATTTGTCTCATACGCTGGACACTGAGTCCATAAAGCTTCCATTCTTTCCTGACTTTCATTTCACAGTCTTAACCCAAGGTTTACAACCGGGTGGATTTTGGTAAAATTATTTATAGGATTTAAATATATAGAACGTAATTACAGTCAGCGGTGTGCAGAATGTCGAATCTCCTTATCTTATCTTCTTATCTTATATAATACAGACGTTACTTCAAAAAAGAAGATGATTACGTCCTACGCGTCATGCATTTAGTCATGCATATTAACCAATGACTTAAATTCTGACAAGTCACTGGTTTTCCTGGCTAGCTCAGGCAACCCATTCCATGCTCTAATAGCACTAGGGAAGAGCGCCTTCTGAGAGATACAAAAAAATGAAACCTATTTAATATTTTAACAAATAACTAGACATGTATCAACAATTACCCATCATGCAGTGAGAACACAATTCAATCAAAGTTTGTAAATCTAGGAAATATTTGCCTTCAGTTGTTTGTTATCCACTTAATGTATTCAAGGGATAAAAGCTCACAGAAGATCTGGTTTTACATTGCAAGTAAATACAATTTGTTACTGCAATTATGAGTGGCTTACTCAGCGACAGCACCACCGGCTCATTGATTTTTGACACACCTAGCTTATGTTTTAAGCACCTGGCCACTAGCCTGCTCTGATTGATTGTATAAGTTCCGACTCTGTTTTTTTTTAGTTTATTATTTGAGGTAATGAAAAATCTATTATTTTTTTTCTGTTTTAAAAGAAAATAGTTATTTTGTCTTGTCTTATCTTATCTTATATATATTTCAGACGTTACTAAAAAAAAAAAGATAACTATGTCCTACGCATTTTATGTTATGCATGTTAATCAATGACTTAAACTCTGCCAAGTCGTTGATTTTCCTGGCTGATTCAGGCAACCCATTCCATTCTCAAATGGCACTAGGGATGCCAAGGAATATCCTTTTCCTATATTATCTTGAAATATTTTGTCAAGTAAAACATTGCAGCGAAATTACCGGCCACGCTGATCGTTTCTTACAGACCCACGGTAGTTTATTTCAATTGCACTTCTTAATGTCAATGCAACGTAAACGTATGTAACATGTAGGCTACGTTAAAATTGACAACTGACAAACAACTTATATGAAATGTTACTTCTCTGTTCGAATTATTCAAGCGTGGTCGAGAGGCCAAGTGCGCTTGAACTTGGCTTGGCTTGGCTACCTATGAAGGGGGCTCGAGGTTCGACACCCGACTCGGGCAGAGTTGTTTACTGAGCGCCTAAAGGCAGCACGGAAAACCAACTCCTAGATACCCCCACTGGTCCACAAATGAGATTGGACCAAAGCGCTCCGAGCATGAAAGTAGCGCTATATAAAAGATATATATATATATATATATATATATATATATATATATATATATATATATATATTATGTTATGTGATGTGATATTATGTTATGTGATTATGTTCGCATCTCTCCAGGTTAGAATACAACAAATTTGACACGCCAGAACACATCAGCACACACATGGACGCTCCAGTACACTTTTTTAAAGAGGGCTTGAAACTTCACGAGATCCCGATTCAACGTTTCATGGGGCCTGGAGTGGTCATTGACGTCAGAGGGAAAGTGGACAGAAATGTCGACTACAGACTAGGGTAATTCATGCCAGTATTTCAACATGGCTGAGTGGTAAAGCGCTGGTTGTCATGGGTTCGAATTCTGGTGAAGACTATCTCTAATGGGTACTTGATATTAGTTGGGGAAAGTTAAGGCGGTTGGTCGTTGTGCTGGCCACAAGATATCCTCGTTAACTGTGGGCAACAGAAACAGATGACCTTCACATCTTCTGCGCTATAGATCGTATGGTTTTAAAGGGGAACTTAACTTTTCACTTTTATACACAGGCCACATGGCAATGCTCATGCTTTATTTAATTAATTGACGACCAGCGGCCCATACTTGACCTATGACCCATTGCAATCGGCCCTATTGAAAATTTTGATCAAAGCTCATAACGAAGCCGCAGTTCGATGGAATTTTTTAAATTTCGCTGCGGCTTGAGACAAAATTTTCTGAATTTATTTGGCTCCTGGGACAAAAGAAAGTTGGGCAGCACCTGTATATTTAATCTTACTTTCTTCCCCTTTTTTTTGTGTTAGCTCCCTTTGAATATACTGTTCATTGCAACTTGTAATATATCTTCTTAAACCCATAGCTGGAGTAATAACTCTTCTTTTAATTTAGTGTCGCAGATATTCTGAGATGGGAAAGAATCTATGGACCAATACCAGATGGCGCCATCGTCTTCATGTGGTCAGGATGGGACGTCAGGTACCCAAACAAGACATTGACTTTCAATTCAAATACAATAGAAGACAGTAGGACTTGGCATTTCCCAGGTGAGTGTGTGAGAAGCTTTTGTGTTGGCTTCTTTGCATTTATCTCCTGTAGTCACAGACGAGACATTAGCCTGGGCATTAAATATGGTCGGAATGTTTTCGTTGGTTTGTTCAAAGGAACGGCATTATCTGATATAGCATGGGGTCAGAGTTGTCGTGGGTTCTGCCAGAGTGTAGTACTGTGTGTTGCAAGCTGCTTAAAAGTCTCCCGGTCTATGATTTTTCCTCAGTGTTGACTCCCGAAGCCTTTCCCGTGTTTTGGTATAACCACAAGGTAACAGAGGTTTGGATTTAGAGTTTCCCTTTACCTATGTGGATAGTGTAGTGACCAAGTTTACTTTAGAGAGTGTGTTAGTTTTGTAAATAAATATAATGTGTATTGTTTTTTTTAGCGACGGTAAAAGTAGTGACGTAGTCAGACAGACGAAATGACGTTGCAGAATATGCGTACATGAAGAACAAGATGGCTAGAGCTTAGAGTAGGTTGAATAGTGATAGAGACGGAGAAGTGACGACGGCTCGGGAGACAAGACGAGCATCCCATTTGTAAATAAATGCATCATTTAAAGTAGTACGAAGTCTTGAGTACGTCTATCTTGTTCAATTGTAATGTTCTTTGGTTAGTTTAGACTGATTGAGTGAAATAGCATTAGATTTGCACAGCACCAAAGATACTAGCCAGAACAATAGCCAGCCATACCAAAAAGCCCTTCCAGCCTGAAGATTAGGCCTACTAAGGTGCCAGTTGCTCAGTTTGACCCCTTCTCCTGTCATGGATAACAGATTCGCCGGACACTATATCTGAGCGTCACGTGAAGGCCATGAATTGTACCGGTTGTCACCGGTTATTTGAGACGCATGCCACTTTATAATACAAAATTTATTGCCCCGAGAAGATTAGGTCTTACGCCGTAACCCTAAATTACCGTCATATTTGAAATGTTTGTTTGTTTGTAAAATGTTTTACATGTTTCGGATGTTCCTTCAGAGTTGAAGATAGTTTACTTCCTAGTCCAAACCTCCCGCAGGACGTCGGGGGATGGGAGCGGGCAGGGTTTGAACACAGGACCATCGATAAATCCGAACGACAGTCCAGCGCGCAAACCGCACGACCAGGCAGCCACCCATAGCTGCTATCAAATCTAGTAGACTGTTTATCTTGTGGCTGCTATGACAGAGAAAATATCTGACTGGAATATAAAACTGCAGCACATAAATATAGATCTGTGTGGTTTTTACAAAGTAGTTATTAAATAAAAACAAAAGATCCATTGCCAGAAAAAACAAAACAGAAAAGTCTTGAAAAAAACAAACTCAAAACGTATGAAATCAACATTTGAGAGGAATTTGTTAATCTATGATCTTTCTAAGTTGGTTCTCTTTTATATAGGCCTACTTTTAATATTTGCCTACAATTCTAGGATTTCATCCGGATGCCATAACATGGCTCGTTCAGAACCGCAACATTAGTACCGGTATGATAGGCGTAGACACGCCTTCGGCGGACTACGGTCAAACCATCAACTCACCAGGCCATGTGCAAGGCCAACATCTTAGGTCTAGAGATGGTCAACAACCTGGGTTTGATCCCAGCTTCTGGATCACTCATCACGGCTCTAACCATCAAATTTCGGAACGGAAGTGGAGGTCTTACAATACGAAACATAAATAATTTCTAATTGCTTTTAAAAACATACTCTTGTTCATTAGAGTTTTTATTCTTCTTTTAAAGGCTGGGGCGATTCTAAGTTTTGAGGAAAGACTTGCAACATGCTAAATAATGAAAATGTGTGCTATTAAAGGGATTGTTTTAAATAGTGGCCTTAGTAAAGTAAAGTTCCCCTTTCAGACCTTGTGGTCTATAGGGCAGATGATGTAAAGGTCATCTGTTTCTGTGGCCTAGGGTTAACAAGGGTGTCATGTGGCCAGCACAACGACCAACCGCCATTACTTTTCCCTAACTAATGTCAGGTACCCATTAGAGCTGGGTGGACTCAGAAGCGCCCGAAGATCCCGAAATTAAAAATCCCAGTCTTCACCAGGATTCGAACCCCGGTCCACGGTTCGGAAGCCAAGCGCTTTACCGCTCAGCCACCGCGCCTCAAATAGTGGCCTTACTCGTTATATTTAATTTACATATCTATGTTTGGCAACAATTGCAGGATTTCATCCCGCGGCCATGTCTTGGCTCGTGGAGAACCGTAACATCAGTATGATAGGTGTGGACACGCCCTCTGTGGACTACGGGCCTAGCACCAATTACGAGACTCACCAGATCATGTGCAAGGCCAACATCTTGGGTCTGGAGATTGTCAACAACCTGGGTTTGATCCCAGCTTCTGGCTCATTCATCACGGCTCTACCCATCAAACTTCTGAACGGAAGTGGAGGTCTTACAAGAGTTGTGGCCATGTTTAAAAACTAGGAAAAAATAATAATATCAAACTACTTGAAAACTCTCTTTGTTGGCTATCATTGTATTACTGTATTTCTTTAAAATGACACTAGGCCTATAACATTTTGTTGATGTTATTTAAATCACAGAAGTTTTTTTTCGAATAAAGATATTTGTTTTCGTTGGTCAACAAAAATCTGGTATTAAGAATGCCAAACAATGACGATGTGGACTATTACAGTCTAGGTCTACTCGGTGCAGTTAGAAGAACATTTTGTCACCGCGTTATTTTAGATGGCCGTTTGGTGACGTAGGGTTCATATTATATTACTTGTAGGCATTGCCAGGATGGATACTTGCAGGGCCGCTGCAAGGGGTGTGGCCGCCTGCGTGCGAAATACAAAAAATACGCTCCCCCTTCTTTTATTTCTAGAAAAAACAACATATAACTGAGCTGGACGCTACCAAAAGTGCCCTTTGATTTAAATCCATTTTTGTAGACCATTCCATTTTTTCCTTTCATAATCGCACCGTTGTATCGCTCAAGTAGAACTATGAACTATAGAACTATGAACTATAGAACTATGAACTATAGAACTATGAACTATGAACTATAGAACTATGAACTATGCACTACGAACAATTTTGGATTTATGTGCATTCAGAAATATTAGTTCTTTCTTATATAATAATAATAATAATAATAATCTTTATTATCCGTAAGGAAATTTGTCTTACAATTTGTGCATTACATCAAACAAAAAACATTATAACTATAAGAAACCAAAGTGTACATTCACGCCAGACTCACTCATAATTTACATGTGACAAAGTTTATACCAGATTGTTCTTATTTAATGATTTGATTGCCAGGGGAACAAAAGAGTGTTTGTGTATTCTGACTTCTCGCTTACATTTGTGACGATGGTATATTACAATAAACAGTGTAAATGAACATGATCAAAAACAGTTTCTTGATAACCTTTGACTGCTCAACAGTGTTCTATGGTCTGGACAATTATATGTTAATTAAAAAGCCTCGAAATACAACAGCAATTACGGTGGAACTTTTTCAACCTTTTAACTTTAATTATAACGATTGTATTTTGGAGATAAGGGCATTGCATCCACAATCTTCTGACATATGCGGATTCAGAGGTGCCTACAAATTTATCCAACACACCGTTAGCACAAAAATAAAGCAACTCAGCGCTGATTATTTTACTTGAGTTAAATAAATAATTCAAAGTACAAGTCATACAATGAATTGAAATTAAAAAAAAAAAAGTCATGCAGTGTTTCTCACATTTCATGGGGCGACCTTCTAGATAACAAAATTTCGTTCAAAGCCCCTTAGAAACTGGTGTTTTCTTTAAGAACGCACTATTCATCGTAGTAAAAAAAAAGTCGAGGGTCATATTAAATTTAATAATAAAGAGGCAGCACGGGTCAATAGTATTATGCGAGGACATTCTAGGTACATATAGTGCAGGGACGTCTGTGATTGGCGTGATCTTTTTTAAGACATATCTGTGGCGGACCTTTTTTTCACGCAAAAGTCGTCGCTTTAATGAAGTGCAATGGTCGGAAGAAATTTGACCAATCAGAGACAAACAAAAATCCAGAAGAATCACACTCGCGAAGACGTTTTGAAATGTTTTCTTTAAAAGGTTTCGACTCATTTTTTGCATACGCCTCTTGACAAGGTCTTATTAGAAGAGGAAACAACGTCTCTTACTGAAGATATTTTAACTTTTAAAACATTGAAATAATGCTATTTTACCAGTATTCAGATATGGATTAATAACTAGAATGAAAATGAAACATTTTTTCTCCGCCCTCTCCCCTTTTCATATTGTTGGCCCTTGTTGTCTATATATACCGGTACTTAAGAATATTAAAGACTTCGTAGAGTTTATTTAAAGATCTAAATTACTTTGTTTACTCGTCTGTTACATGCAAAATTGATAACATAATGTTTATTTACCTAGGCAGAAGCATCGCTAAGGTTGGTGCGGTCCGCACCCCACGCATCCCCCGTTGCGACGCCACTGGATCTATATATTGCGAGCTATGATCATTATTTGTTTCTTATTTAAACCAAGGTAAAAAAAAAACAACTAAAGTAAGAAAACACACACACTCACCTCTAGTAACGCAGCTGTATGGATCTCTGCAAGGCAAAGTACGTCGTTAAGCTTCACTAGCAGAAAAGGCAAGTCCCCTTGAGCAGAGTTTCTCAAAACCTTTTTGAACCCGGGACCTTGCCCACGGACCCTAAGTGAAATACACATCGTGTTGAAGGAGAGTGTTTACTGAAATTATAACTTTTATTTAAAAATGGCACATTATTTCTTAAAACAAACAACACCACATCAACCAGGGGCGGACTGGGTGTCAAAATTGGCCCGAGCATTTCTATAAAATTTGGCCCACAAATTCTCAATCATGTGATGGCATCCATTTCTAGGTGTATCGGTCCTTAAAAATCATTGTTAAGTTTGATAATGTATCGATATGCATGCATACAGTGAACTCTATATCTTAATAAGCAATATATAGCGTCTTTTTAAATCAGCAATTATGTAGGCCCTAAAAAGATGAAGCCTACTAGTAGCACTGTCTACATTTTATTTTCGGAAAATGTGTTCGATCAAAAGAGTATTACACTGTAATGTCTGTGAAAGATTTTTTAACACCACGCTCAGAGGGCCTTTTATAATAATAATAAGAATATTAAAAAACCTTTAACAACTTGATATGTGCCATAGTGACTTCGATCAGGCCATTTCGGTGGCCCTACCGGCCCACCGGGCATTTGCCCAAATGCCCATATAGCCAGTGCGCCCCTGACATCAACGCTTTGACGTATGCATATTTGAAAAGTGGGCCCTTTAGTAAGTATAGACATTAGAAATATTAGTGTTGAAAAAAAAGTTTGTATAAGAGAGAATGTGAAATCTGTTCAAAACATTAGTACCAGTTGGAAGTTCATTTTTAATGTTTGTCCACAAGTCCTCTATTAAGTTATAATCAATCTAAATAGTCTTATTGATACTACATGAGAATTTTTTTTTCCAACATTGCAGCAAAGTAACATGCAGTGGCTTAGTGGTAAAGTACCTTCTCTTCCGAACAAGAGAGATATTTTTTTTTAATTAGGGCGCCACTGGGCCCACCCAGCTCTAATGGGTACCTGACCCTAGTTGGGAAAAAGCAAAGGGGTGTGTGGCTAGAGAAGCTAGAACAGTCTGTCACAAAGAGAAGCTAGAACAGTCTGTCACAAAGAGAAAATAACGAGCTTCCAATTTGTTATTAAATTGAAGACAAAACAAATTCGAATTGTCATAATTCATAGTTTATTTCAAACGTTAAATTACTTGCATTCCATGGAATGACAAACATGGAATTATGTTTTAATCAACATCAGATATTAACAAAACATATTTGAATCATCACAAATGAATAGCATCACATATTATAAACATCACACATGAAAAACAACACAATCTTGTTCACACATTTATGAAGGTCATTTCTCAAAGGAGCTAGTTCTTCCTCCCAATGTATATCATTTTTAAAACAATTCTTTTAATCAACATCTATTTTAGATAAGTGATATGCTCAATGACTATACCTGGTTGATTGGTAGCATCACAAGGTCCCTATTTCTAACTCTGACAGCACTGAACATGGCATACTGCATGAAGTTCAGGCTAGGATATTATCTTATACAGATGTTACTTCAAAAAAGATTATTAGGTCCGACGCATATCCCTAGGATGTTACAATTGCTAAGCATCCTACTATATTATGAACAGCAGTTGTCCGGATGTTAAGTAATCAAATTGACCTAGATGAACAAGAAGTCGTTGTCTTTACATTATTTGCAAACAAAACATTCGTGTCAGAAGTACAGTTAGACAAGAATAAGAGATAGATTGAATCTTCTAAACATTAACTGCTTGATGGCAATCTGTCTGAGAGATGGGAAAGGTGGATTTGTGTAAAGTTGCGATGCAGCTTGATAAGATGAATATATACTGATTAATGAATATTTCCCCAAAATTGGGTTATAATTTTAAGACATCATTAAAAGTTCAGAAAAACATTTTAAGCCAAAATGAAGAACTGTATATGACAAAGTATATATTTTTCTCAAACAAAAATACAGACAAAATTTTAAACAATTGTTTTGTGGTTTTAAAGAAATTTGCAATAAGACTGTAAGTTTAGGAACACTTTTGGTGACAGGTACATCCGTGATCAATTTGGATATGGTAAAGAAACAGAAAGAGTGAGAAACTTGTAAGAAATATAGTGTTAAACATATGAAAAAGCAATAAGTACAAACAGACTAAACCAGAGGTATAAGACAAAAAGTTTACACATGAAGTACCACTGCTTACTAATGACCAAATTCTGTAGAAAATTCATTTAAGTAGAAACATGTACTGTGACAGCTTGTTCCTTATCTTACACATTTTTATAAATAAAATTTTTAATTTGGTTCAAAAAACAGTTTTGGTAAAGACTATCACAGGATTGCTGTAATATATTACTATCTCTTTGTACAATTTTTTTGGTTAATTGCTGAATTTTTTAAATTAATGCTGGAAAAGAGAAAACAATCCAAACTAAAATCAGTAACTTGTTACATAGGACAACAATCACCACTTAATACAGAAGTTCTATTTTATTACTTACAATGAAATACCCCATTATGAAAATTCAAACAACTTTAAAAGATTGAAAAATGAGCTTCTAATAAGATTAAGCACAATATGAAGCCACGAACACATGAATTTATATTAGAACAAAAAGATTCCAGCTGGTATTACAAAGGTTGCCTATAGTGTTGATTTCTATTCTACTGTTTTATTTGGCATGTTTTTGGTGTTTCTTAAGAATTGTAGATTATTACATCCTGGCCAAAATCTCTGGCAAGATGGCAGGGTTTGAGCCCAGGACCACTGAGAACACAGTCCAGAGTTCTCACAACAGGACACTCCTTGATGACAATTTTAATAAATAACGATTGATCCATAGTTTTGAGAATAGCAGAAATGATATGAATTATCTACTCATTGCTGTAAAAGTTACTTAAAATAGCTGTAAGCTAGAAATGACATCATAGGAGTTACTATTAATTGCTATAAAAGTTACTTAAAATAGCTGTAAGTTAGAAATCACATCATTAGGTTTCATTATTTCAGTTATTCAATAAAAACAATAATAAAAAAAATATAATTCAATTAAAAAAATTTTATATGAATATATATCTCAGACTACATGAATATATGAAAATTTTCAAAATATTTTCTTTTACAATAGTTTCAAATTTCAGAATATACATAAAATTTAAAAAGTAAAAGGCTAACTAATTGAGAAAATAATGCCCAGCCCATCAAAATGTGCTATCAGACCGCTTAAAACCTCTACCCAAAGTGCATAACAAAGCCTATGTGCCACAGAACATGACTTCAGAGAAGAAAAGCAAGGCCAATGACACTAGCTCCAGCTGGAATAACCTGCCCAGTGTGCAGCCAAACATTCCGGGCTCACATAGGTCTCATCAGCCACATGAGGAGGCACTATAACTCCCAGCGCAAAGCCCTCAGCCCCCTGGATGACAAAAGTGGTCATCATCTAACCACGATGGACAAACTATACTATATATATATGCAACTACCAGATTAAAGAGGGTTAAGCATAACACACATACAGTTACATACTCATTTTTGCTAAAAAAAAAAACAAAACACCCCAATGTCATTAAATGTACATAAAATGCAAGTTTGGCATGAAACAAATGGTCCATAAACATGCCTAGTAGGCTACTTATGTTTCCTTGATAGTGATTGTCAGTTCATGCTTATAAAAATAACAATCATTTGATCTGTCTCTTTATGTCAAAGAAAGTAGAACAAGTAAGCAGGTCACAGTTGAACAGTTTTTAAGAAACTATTTTAGTAAAAAAAAATGCATATAAAAATAAAAAGAGTATCCTAGTATAAGAAAATAACAGTACAATCACATGTGTAAAAGTAAAAATCTATCTATTATATATGAACTGGGAAAATGAAAGCTGGAATAAATATGTCATAAGCTTTTTGAATAAGTTAGCACCAGTCTGTAAGCAAGGCAAGGTAATACATTGTGCATTTCACTTGTGCCAGTCAAGTTAAATTCAATATAAAAAGAAGACTTTCTCAAACAGAATCACATTCCCTAGTTTTTATGTACACATGATAAATACTTGAATTCCAGTGATTCAAATACATGAGCACAATATTGTATGCTATCAAACTTGTGGTACGTAATATTGATGCTAAAATATGGTTAAGCTGTTAAGTAACAAATATCCCATCAAGCTTACAAACTTCTCAGTAACATCTTCAAAAATGAAGTTTACATTCAAGACATTGAAATAAAACACAAAAATATACACAATATATATATATATATATATAAAACAATGTTTAACATTATATATACACACACACACATATACACAGTGATCCCTGGCCATGTTCATAGGTAGTACAAGAAATTAATGGGGAAAACAAATTTCCAGATCTTTTTTTTTTTTTTTCTGATTTTCTGAAAAATTTGATAAATGGAAAAGCTAAATATTTTATGAATTTTTACAACAAAAATTCCCAAAAAGTATTTTAAAAAATGTTAATAATATTAATTCTAACATGAGACACCATGTATCTAGTCACAATTGTAAACAGAAAGATGATTGGTTGTTAGTGTTGTATATAGGGGTGCACCGGATAGTACTTTTTGATATCCGGCCGGGGCCGGATATGACCGGATAGTAAAATTTGATATTCGGCCGGGGCTGGAGCCCTAAGTGTCTTGTTAATAGCTTGTGTTGCTGAGCATTTTACAAAACTGTTAAATACCATGTGACCTATAGTGGTTGGTTTTATTTTTTTTTCCTTTTATATACGTTATTGTTTTAAACTCTGTTAGTGATTCATTTATTCAAGCTTAACAGTATTTCTAAAAGTCTGTATAGCATGAGTGTGTCTGTGTGTATGTACGATGCCACCAACTGTAAAGGATGTGTGTAGGAAGGTCAATGTAAATAATGTTAGTATATATTTAACTAGTTACTAATGTAAATCTCATAAGTAAAGTGCAATCTGCCTTGTATAGTGGTCGGATGTACGTGTTCATGAATTTCAGACCAACAACCTGGTCAGATATACCTAGTGAGCCTACACATGTAGTCCTAGTGTAGTGTGTATAGCTGTTTGTGTTAACCATCAAGCAATAGAGTTGGGTGTCAGTCAAAAAAGATAACACATTGGCATGGTCAGTCAAGCATGTAGATAAATTATACCCGTCCACTAGTTAGAGGTCAAGGGTTGGTTTTTTTTTTTTACACTCCAGCATATTGTTTCTTTGTTTGCTAAATCTAACTGCGGTACTATTATTCAATTTATTTTATGCGATTTTAAAATTTACTGTAAGGTTTTCCGTTATTTATGTGTAAAAGTCATCCTAGCCTGATACACAGTGGCTAAGTACGCATCTTAAGTAAAAAAATTTTAGTAATAACAAGGAGTTAATTGATTGTCACATATTATTAAACATATTATTATCAAATCAAGACACATATTTGCAGGAATAATATTCAAGTTGACACGTTAGAAAAATTATTCAACCGTAATATCCTTTGTTAGCACATTGTTTTTTTCATTCTGGCTTAAAAAAATGGTCAATGTCTATCAATAAATTGGGTATCAAGGACCAAAGAAATAAAATAAAGAGTAGGGGGTGTTTAGCTCTCCATTTAAAGATAGCCCTGGTCGTGTCTTCTACAAAATGATTAGTTACTGGCTTACTGGGCTATATAATCTCGCGGTTTGTGTTCTGTGAAGCTAAAGGTCACTCGTTTAGGTGTGTGTGATCTTTAGTCCAGCTTACTAATTGAGATTTATGTTCAAGTAACTCGGGCACACTTGAAAAGGTGTGGCCTCTAGCCCAACCACGTGATTAAGATTTTTCTCCAAATAAGCAAACTCTTTGTCCGGATACCCGTGTAGATGTTTGGCTTGAAGTCCAGTCTCCCCCCCCCCCCAATTAACTACTAAGTAAACAAACATAGTTCCCTCGTGTGACCTCTAGAGAGTGCTTACGTCCATCGTATCTGACTTGTGGTCACCTGTCAATCAATGAATTCAATGTGATGGACTAAACAAATAAAAGGGGGAGGGAGTTGTCCATCTGGAAATATACCTGGTTACCTTAGAGGTGTGGCTATAGTAGTCCAGCCCCCGTAATAAAGATTATCTACTAAATAAACAAAATCAGTTCCCTCGAAAGGTGTGACCTCTAGAGAGTGTCAATACGCTGACATTAAACCTACGTCCATCGGATTTAACTTGTGGTCACCTGCCTATAAAAAAAACTCAATGTGATGGACTAAACAAATAAAAGGGGGTGGGAGTTGTTCATCTCTACCTCTGAAGATATACCCGCACAGCTAGACAGACGTCTGGTCAGCATGACGTAGTCAAGGAATGTAGCATTTTAACATGTTAACTAACCTACTCAAAGGTCAAGACAAATTGAAAAAAGTGTCAGCCATTGCTGCTCTGTATGTAAAGCGCATTTATGATGTAAAGTTTAATTTCTATTTATATTAAGTTATTAACACGCCTTGTCTTTAAAATAAACGATGTTTGGTGCATATTCATAATGGCTCTATTTTTAAGCACATTATTTTGTTTTAATATAAACATTAATACATTCTACAACAGACATTAATGGAACGAGGTCCACTTTATACATATTAAATAGGTGTATTTTTTACTATCCGGTAGTGATATACGACCGGAGTCGAATAGCACCGGATAGTAAAAAATGCCGGATATTCGGCAGAAGCCGGAGCGACTATCCGATGCACCCCTAGTTGTATATCAGAACCTCAGTGGCTATGTTACGTTGTTAAGTTCTGCTTAGTCTTCTGTTCGTATGTACAATAAAGTACCGAGGTTCACGCAGCATTAAAGTGAGTGGGGAAATGTTTACAAAGTCTTAATATATACTTTAAAGTACACACTGTTTCTTCTTCCACACTTTCAGTTATCGCAGTTGGTTCGGGAACATATCACCCGAGATTAATGGGGGGGGGGGGGGATCACTGTATTTCAATCAGACTACGGTTACATACAAATACTTCAATAAAGGCCTAGATAAGTAGTAAGGCAAGGCAATAGAAGATGAGTTTGATACAAACAGGAGCAACAATACTGGAACGTTTGAAAAATCACTAACCAAGAGCAGTCTGGGAGGGATTCTACTTAAGCCTAACAAATTGATACATGTGTACATGTGCTAGTTAAAAGAAATGTTGAAACAAATTTTAAACAACAAAGGTGGAGCTTGGAGAGAGAGGAGGAGAAAAAAAGGGGAAGACACACAAAGACAACAAATTTAGCTAACTATCTGGATTGAAATCAGGTCATAAACTTTCATTAACAGCAGTAAAATTCTTATTTTTTTTTTTTTTTTTTGAATAAATATGGAACGACTAACAATAATTTAGTAATAAGTGAAATTATGAATGTATGAATTCTTTCGTTTTTCCATCATTGTCCATAAGACAATGACTGCATGACCACAGAGACTTAATGACAAGACTTCATAATCCAATCCTCATGTACCCTGGTAGTTGAATGAGATGTACCTTACAGGATAGGGCACACAAATGACAGATCCACTTAGTTTCTGATACGTTTTGTCAACCATCTTTTTCTTCTGACTGGCTTTTACAAGTTGAGAATTAATATTTTTTCTACTCTAGTGAAAGATCAAGGATCCTAGCAAACATGTCAACAGAATCCAGCCCCACTTGAGATCTGCAAAAGAATAGTAATATCTGTTAAACTGACGCCTTCCTACTCACTGGAGCTTCGATATGAAGTGTATTTATGTTGTTCACTTGTTATATAAAGTGATATACAGTTAAAAAAGAGCCATTGTTTGTCTAATGTATGCCTAACAACTGTCTGTGTTGGCTCTGTTGGTAAAGACAGGTGTGACAAGGTTGGGGGTGGAGCTAAGCATGACATGTGACCATTGACTACTGGGGAGACAATTGTATGCTGGCATGGTCTAGAGGTTAGTTTGCTTAGCACTGCATTGATGCAAGGTGGAGTTCTATTATTCCAAGTCCCTGGTTCGTGTCCAAGTCAGTGCAGTTCTTTAATTTGTTATATTTTATTCACTATTTTCTCTCATTAAAAATGTGGTCTCTAGTGCCGCCTTTATATATTTAATATGTAAGCATCATTCATTGTAACTTCAAACCTGGGGTCCTGGGTTCAAATCTCTGTGACTACTGGGATTTTGAATTTCTATTTTTTTTTAGGGTGCCCCTGACTCTAATGGGTAACTGACTTTAGTTGGGGAAGGTAAAGAAGGTTGGTCGTTGTGCTGGCCACAAGACACCCTGCTTGTTAACAATTGGCCAAAGAAGCAGATGCCTTTAACATTGTTTGCCATGTAGATCTCAAGGTCTGAAAGGGAAATTTTACTTTTATTTTTTTTTACTTATATTTATTGTTTCAGCACTTCACTTCACATTTGTTTTTAACTGACCAACAGCCACAAGATAATCTTGCTATCAACATCCTGGACGAAAAACAATGAAGAAGAAAAATGAAGAGAGTGACCTATGCTACAAAATTCAAGCAACGCAGAATATTTAAAAAGTAAAGCAACAGAATGAGCAGCTGTGACATTAGGCGTTGTAGTGTTCTTCATTATGTGGTGGCAGAAACACAACATTAAATAATACAAACAAAAGCTGAATAAACATTTATGTACTTACTATGTTGAACCGCTTGGCTCTTGCCTGAAATAAATAAACCAACCAACAAAAGACTAGGTAAATATAAGGTAAAGGGATTCTTCTCTTATATAATACAGATGTTACTTTAAAAAGAAGATTATTACGTCCTAAGTGTCATGCATGTTAAACAATGAGCTTAATTCTGCCAAGTCATTGGTTTTCCTGGCTGTCTCAGGCAACCCATTCCATGCTCTAATAGCACTAGGGAAGATGGAGCATTTGTACAAATTTTTCCTACCATACGGAACAGGAAATATGCCATTATCTTTGTGTCTTTCTGAGTATTTAATTATATTTTGTTTTTATATTTGTAGATTATGGTTTAGTATTTTTTGAATAATTCCTACTTTACTTTTGAGGCTTTTTTTTTACAGAGTAAAGTGACATTTCTAAACTTAGATCACTGAAAACAATACATGAATCACTAGGGTAGATTGCTAACATTAAGTAGGCAAAAATCTATAACGATTAGGGATTCTTTAGTTTAGTACGTACATTGTGCTTGGGATTGATGGGCATCTTTCACTGTTTCGACGTGCACTTTGTTGACAATTTGCTTATTCTCTATGTTAATTTCATAGAAGTATTTATATTGAATGTCCGTCACAAGGAGATTTGTCTCACTCATTCTCATGTTGAGAACATAACCTGTGTCATTGGTTAACTCAATACACATTTTAAGCTCTAAACTACATTTTAAAATTTTATTTGATCCAGTATCAGCAACGAAAAGATTAGCTTTACCTGAAAAAAAAATTAAAATTACTGTATATAAAATGTACTGCAATAAAATATTGTGAATAGAAAAATTCAAAATAGTGGAAACATTCTAAAAAGTACCCCTTTCAGACCTTGTGGTCTATAGGGCAGATAATGTAAAAATCATCTGTTTCTTTTTCATTTTAAAGATTATAAAAAAAATAAGCTAATTTAGCAAAACTAACACTAACATTAAATTCTCATTTTAAAAATGGTGAAAATGTTGTCAATAATTTTACATTCGCATCTGTCTTGTGTGTCACATGGTGTGCATGTCAAGGTCCCAAGAGAAGTGTAAAAAGGAAATTTATGTATGCATTTGGAGGCAACAAGCTTAAACAAGGCCATGTAAAGTGTGTTTAGTTGTTACTTGCTCCTCAGTAACCAGCTTGACTACTTGACCTAGCTGAGTGTTGTATGAACTGTAGATATTTGTTCTGTTAGTCGCTTATGTATGCTATGAGTTTATAAAGCCTCAAAAATTTCCAGGCAGCACAATAAAACTTTGATGATTTTCATCCAGGTGTATTCCTAATTGTCAGTGATGAGCTAAAATTTGTTTCGAATCATCAGATAGGCTTACCAAACGGATAACTGTAAAGCTTACATCTCATCAAGACCTTAATTTGGCTAAAAGTGGTCATGTGTTGACCTGAAGCTAGACCTTAGATTGGCAAAAAGTGGTCATGTGTCGACCTGAAGCCTGTGACCTTGGAAGTTGCTGTTTTTCTATGACCCTTATGTGTATCATAAAATGGTTTATACATTTTTGTAGAATGCGAAGATTGATTTGTCTTCTCATTGGCCTCCTTCAGTCTTAGAACAACTATGGTTCATCTCAGAGCACACTTCCTCATGTGGCTGTGGAGCCCTATTTTGGAGAGACACTCCCGTCCACAGATAGCGCTGGTTAAGGTGGCTTCTGCTTCGGTGGTAGAGGAGCTGGCCGTTTTTCGGATTGTATGTTTTTCTTCCTGAGCTGAGACCCATGTACTTTCAATGTCCATAGCTTTCTTGGTCACTGTCTCTCTCCATCTGTTGCGGTCTAGAGCTATGTCTTCCCACTTTTCAGTATTGATGTTCACCGATTTGAGGTCACGTTTTATTACATCTATGTAACGGAGGTGGGGGCGACCAGTTTTTCTTGTGCGTCGCGAGTTGACGATAGAGGATGACTTTCAGGATGCGCTTGTCCTCAATCCGGCGAACATGTCCAAGCCAGCGCAAACGGCGTTGTCTGAGGGCTGTAAAGATGCTGGGAATACCCGATCGCGCAAGGATCTCAGTATTGCACACTTTTTCTTTCCATGTGATATTCAAGATCCTACGGAGACATCTCAAATGGAAAGAGTTCAGTTTTCTCTCTTGCTTTGCGTAGGTGGTCCATGATTCACTGCCATACAGCAGTGTACTCATAACGCATGCCTTGTAGACCTCCATTTTGGTCACCGTAGTTAGCTTATGGTTTTCCTAAACTCTTGGCCTGAGTCTAGCTAAGGTCGAGGCAGCCTTCCCTACGCGTTTTTTTATCTCCTCTTCTAGAGACAGGTCATCTTTTATTGTGGATCCCAGATAGCAGAAGGCGTTTACGGCATCCAGCTTGTTATCGTCTATGAGGATGGAGGGTGGTGCTGTAGCAGGTGGTTCCATAACATTTGTTTTCTTCGTGCTAATAGTCAAGCCATATTCTTTACAAGCCTGAGAGAAACGGGACATTAGTGACTGAAGTTCCTCTTGCGTGTGTGCCACTACCGCTGCGTCATCCGTGAATAGCATATCTCTTACGAGGGTGGCTCTAATTTTAGTTTTGGCTCTCAGTCTGGCAATATTTTGGAGTTTGCCATCAAATCTGGAATAGTATTCCAAAGAGGGTTGTGGCCAGAACACATCCTTGTTTAACTCCGCTGTTTATACTGATACTTTCAGAGCTGGCACCGTTGAATTGCACTGTACCCATCATATTTTGGTGGAAAGATATGATTACATTTAGTAGCTTGGGTGGACAGCCTATTATCTGTAAAATATTAAAGAAGCCATCTCTGCTAACTAGATCGAAGGCCTTTGTCAGGTCAATAAACGCAATGTACAAAGGCATCCTTTGTTCTCTGCACTTTTCCAAGAGTTGGCTGATGGAGAAAATCATGTCAATCATGGATCTCCCTGAGCGAAAGCCGCATTGTGAGTCTGGATAGACCCGATCAGCGAGTTTTTGTAGCCTGGGAAGTATCACTCGAGCAAAGACTTTGCCTACAATACTTAAGAGAGAGCTTTGTCTTATGGCATATTATATGTTTGTTATGTATTTAATTGTAATATTTGACTTGTGTGGTGTGTCATACTATTCTGGAATGTGTAATTTTAATTGTCTATTTTTTATTGAGACATTCCGTGAGTTTACAGCCAGTTATTTATCCACTTATTTGACTGTAATTGTAAATAAACTATTTGTATATGTTTACCTGGGACTTTGTTGAGTCTTATGATTTGCATACATTAGTGTAATTATATACCTAGAGGTTATACTTAATAACCTAGGAAATATAAATAGGGACCTATATACCAATGAAGGAAAGTGCCAGCACACCTTAAACACTGATCAGTTTGATCTTAATAACCTAGTTCTAGCTATAGATCACATGGGAACTCAACAATTAAGTCACAAGGGAACTGTTATTGATGATACATCACATTGACTATTTTTAGTTATAATAGATCCCATTGGTTTATAACATGGGTGCCCATAGAAGGAACCTTTTTTTTTTTGTATAACAGTTATATTTTGTGTTCATTGTGTGCATTCTATCTTCTCATGATTTCTACTTGAGGAAATAAAACTTTTATTTCGTAAACAGAATTTATTTTATTATTTCAACTAAACAAATATCCCAGGTATACTATGTACATATTGTCATCAGATATAATTTCTGAAAATACTGTGACATATTTATATTACGACTGAACTTTAAAATTTAACTGTAAAAGGAAATAAATAAACTTTGGTACCCCGACAAAATAGTGAGGACTAAGTAGTGCAGACAAAATATATTTTAGTCATTTTGAAAGAAATACTTTAGATATAATATATGAATAGAGCCAATATTTTAATGTTATTATTTTTCAGTCATTTTGCAGGAAACACTTTAGATATCTTAAATCATAAATATGCAAACAGTAAGCAAAAATTATAATAAGCTAAAATGAATATTTCAAAATATATCATTTATTTACATTCCAAAAGTGTAGCTTGAAAATAGGCAAAGATACTTGTCAGATTTATATACACACAAAAACTTTCACAAAGTTAAATTGTATGAAATATAACGTAGAAATTCCATGAGTGCTTGAACATTTCAAAATCATATTTGTAGCAAGTTATGCATTTTAAACATTGGTGAAAAAGGGGAATGATAAAAAAATTTAAAGTACTCTCGTTCTCTGCAAATATGGCATACTTTCAGATCTATTAATATTGAAAAAGAGACTCAACAAAAATGCTGCCCAGACATTAAATTACTAATAATCCGGTACTTTTATACACATCATATATAAATCCGCACTATTTTGCCTTGTGCTATTTTGTCGAGAAATTTCGTGATATTTTGTCGGGTCACCATAAACAATATTCATGAATAATAAAAAATTTTTTTTTTATATCAAATGTTTTATAATCTAATACCGCAGACTTACCCACTGCTAAGGCACTTGGGTTCAGTGGTAAAGAATCATCAGTTAGATTTTGTTTTTCTTTACCTTGAAGGTTAAAACACTCGACATAGTCGTAATAGAGAATATAAAATTTTCTGAAACACAAATAAAGAGATCAACAGAAATGAACTCATTGGAATTTTTTCAAGCACTGTAGTTTTTTTTACTAAAACTAAATCAAAACACTATATTAACATTTTGAGCTTGACTGACTGTTAGGAAACATAATTAATAGTAATTTGAGTTGTAATTTCAAAACCAAAAGAGTAGCTAAAAAACACACAGAAAATGGGACAAGGTTAGAAATGCTAGAAGAGTAACACAGCAAATAGAACAAGGTAAGAAATGATACAAGAGTAGAGACAATAAAAACACTCAACCCGACAACATTTCCCTTCGTAAATAAACATTTTAGAGTTATTTATAATCTCCTTTGTCATTTGAGAGCATCTAAGAAGTCGAGCAACTATGCAGACTCACATGAGTGTAGAGTGATATGATTATATTAAACAAATCTAATAAACTAAAGAACTACATAAAAGATACTTGAATATTGCTAATGCATTTGAAAACTGGATTTATTACAATAACATACTTCACATAGTTACTGATGGTACCTTCAAGATCAAGTGGTTCATGGTTCTATTTTGAATTCATTTAGGTCAGTTAGTCTTATAACATTAACACAAGAACAAAGTCACTGTTTTCAACTTTCCCCCTATAAAGAACAGCTACCCTCTGTGGACACCAGGATTTATAAACAACCAAAGATTTCAGTAAAGCGAAAATAAAAGCTTCGATCAGGCATATAAGCCTTTGCCTGAATTCAATAACCAGACACAAAATGACATGAAAATCTGAAGGAAATTATTACTGGTGTATTGCATCATGTAACATCCGAGTGGCATTCTGCAGTTTATCAATGACAATGTTCTGTAGAGTTGATACTTCCCCTGTGAAAAGATCAACAGTATTTTTAAAATTATTCTTTAATACACAGTACAATAAAAACTATTAGCCAAGGCATATATACTCTCAGTGGTGTACCCAAAGGGGGAGCAGCTGCCCTAGGCACACGAGCATAAATAGCACCCAAAAAAAAAAAAGGATATCAAAACACTACATAAAATATCACATATTCTATCACTACAAATTGTTTGTTCATTTACGTTGTTTACATTATAAGTATTTGTATTGCTCACTGATGGCTTTTTGTGCAAATTAAATATGAATCGCATACACAATTACTCTACTGTACAGTGGAGACAGGACGGGGGCACAAGTCTTGTACATCATTGTGTTACTCTGACTACAATAGGAATTAATTTAAATCCTGTTTGTTCATCAGCTAACCTCACTACTATAGTAATGCAAAATAAAAACGATTTACTTATAAAATGTCAGCTACTTCCATTCCCTTATTTACAAAAAAATTGTGTCATTGAAGTTGTCTATTGTTACTTATTGTTTTGGTGGGAATAGTTTTTATACATTTTTTAACAAAAATTTGTGTTTTGATTTTCTATACTATATCTGCCATATGAACATACATGAAGTAAGGGATTTAATGGCTGCCTTGATGTGTGGTATAAACTCAGGGCAGTCACCTTATAAAGGTCCAAGGCTTGAACCCTGCCTTCTGCCATTTCTCCTCAATCTGTAGGAGATTTGGGCTAGGATTCCGAAGGAACATCGAAACATAATAAACTAACAACAGCAAGATCAACAAAAAATATACTTTTTAAAAATATTGATACCAAAGTAAGCAGAATAATATGTTAGCAAAAAAAACAAAAACAAAAAAACATCCCAATTGTCTCTCTTATGTTCTGAAAAACAATACATGCTGGAGTTTAAAGTTAAAAAAAAAACAACTTTTTTATGTACAAACAAACTAGTTTTACACAAAGGGAGGCCGTGACATATGAGGGTCAAAGAACACTGTTTGCAGTGTTGCATACTTGAAGTAAAAGTTGCTTTTACATGTGTGCAATCTGTCTTTCCACCTGCACAATGATTTAAAATGTCAAAAATGAAAACTATGCATGACAAATCTAAACTAATGTTTTGGCTCCCTTGTTGGCACTTGTGTCTTAGAGAAAAAATATATGTTCTTTAAATAATATTTTTCAAAAGATGGATACATGTTAGGATAGGGAAATTTGTATATGTTTTTATGTTATAATTATGTTGTATTTCTACAAAACTTATATCAATTCTGTCTGGTAAAAATGTGTATATTTTTCAAAAGATGGATACATGTTAGGATAGGGAAATTTGTATATGTTTTTATGTTATAATTATGTTGTATTTCTACAAAACTTATATCAATTCTGTCTGGTAAAAATGTGTATATTTTTCAAAAGATGGATACATGTTAGGATAGGGAAATTTGTATATGTTTTTATGTTATAATTATGTTGTATTTCTACAAAACTTATATCAATTCTGTCTGGTAAAAATGTGTACATGTTATTTCTCCAACACTCAAACTCGAATGAAGTTGAAATTTAGCACAAAACTACTCATTAAAGCTGAGAGCGTAAGTCACTAAAAGACAACCAGACAATAGAGAGGGACAGGAGTAGGAATGTGGTCACTATAAAGTCAGGGCTATTGAATGATAGCCTTTGTGGTGGTGACAGTGAGTGGCAGATGTTGACATGTCTATGTGTTGTAATATATAAAGTGACAAGTAGACTGGGATAATAAAATTTCAAAACCTATTTAATGTTTTGTGTTTTCTGGAGTTAATATCAGAACTTCTGGCACCAAAATGACCCATGCCAAACAGCTGGCGCCAAACAGACATTGCCAAAGCCTCTCAACCACCAAAATTGTGAAGTGGGATAACATTCGACAATGCGGTAGAAAAATCTATAAAAGCTCAATGTAAAAAGGTCAAGATAACTTACTTATAAAACTTTTTAAAATAATATAATTTTCTATCATCTCAATGTAAAAAGGTCAAGATAACTTACTTATAAAACTTTTTAAAATAATATAATTTTCTATCATATCATATTGCATTATAAACTAAAGCTCTAAATATTTCATGACATTTTGTCTTGCTTTTCTTTAAAAAAAAAAAAAAAAAAGCATATTTTTTGTAAGTACAAAAAAGTAAAACAATAGAAATATTTCAGCCTATGTTCCCAGCCCAAAATATCTATGTTTGCATTATTATACCTTTTTTTTATATAGCCCTACTTTCATGCTATTAACTTGCTAAGAGTGCTATGGTCCAATCCCATTTGTGGACCAGTGGGCAGAGGAGGTATCTGTGAGGTTTTTCAATGTAGCCTTGAGGCGCTCAGTCAACACAACTCTGCTCTAGTTGGGTGTCAAACCTCAAGCACCCTTCATAGGTAGCCAAGCCAAGTTCAAGCATACTTAGCCTCTCCACCAAGCATCCCAGATAAAAAAAAAAAAGTTTGCCCTTTCAGACCTTACGATCTATTGGAGCAGATGATGTTAAGGTCACCTGTTTCTTTGGCCAACAGTTAACAAGCAGGGTGTTATGTGGTCAGCACAATGACCAACCGCCTTTACTTTCCCCAACTAATGTCAGGTACCCATTAGAGCTGGATGGACTCAGGGGGACCCTAAAAATCCTGAAATTCTAAATCCCAGTCTTCACCGGGATTCGAACCCAGGACCTCAGGATTGGAAGCCAAGCGCTTAACCTCACAACCACCACGCCCCCTAAGCATCCCAGATAAAGATAGTCAATAAGAACTAAACTGTACAAAAGAAGAGGCCTACTTGAAAATATGTGTTAAATTTGTCCAATAGACATCAGTGTCACCACACATTTCAAAACTTGTCTTGACTATGTTGTTGGCCAGCCTCTCTTTTCTGCCTTTTTCATAGCACATTAACCCATTGCCATCCGATAAAAAAATAGATTTTGCTAAAAAAGAAAAAAACGGAGTAGATTACTTCTTAAAACTTTATAGATTTACATTATATATATATATATATATATATATATATATATATATATATATATAGTATATATTATACTATAAAGAAGAAAGTAAGGCGTATGTATGTATGTATGTATGTATGTCCCACATAGAAATCAAAACCATTTGATCAATCTTGATAAAACTTGACAGAAATGTTCCTTGCGTACTAACTGGAATGGTAACGTATGTATAGTAGCCCTAAACCAAACTTAAGACTCTAAAAAAAAACGTTGCCCAACTCTATGAAAGTATTACTATTTCATGGATCTAGGCCATGTTTTTCACGAGAGAAGATTGAAGGATCTAGATCTAATTTTAAGAACTACACTTTGCACAGATAGTTTTTTACTTTGATACATGAAAATACAAAATATTGTCTATTGATTTAATTATTTAATAAAATTAACCTTCAAATTTGTGTTTCAATAGCATTTTTACATAAATTCGTTCCTTATATTTGCAAATTTAGATGTCCTGACTTACTTTATAATCCCATTCATTTAACTAATCGGGTTAACCTGTTTTAATTGTACTTTATATATCAGATTCATCTTGCACTCCTTTCGTTTTTGATATGAATGTATCAGCTTAACGGGTAAACCCATTTTCGCAAAACTACTTTTATTTTCGGGTGAAAGACAAAACATTGAAAGGATCATTAGCTAACTTTAACATATATCTAAATCCAATCCATTAGATTAGTAAACACAAACTAAGGCTCGTAGGCCGCGGGTAATGTCTGGCTAGTAGCTATCTATCTATATTATATACAATTTATATATATATTTTTAAATTATTTACTACAGTACATTTATCATGCTACAAGTGTGCTCTGGGCCAATCTTTTTTATGGGTGAAGGTATATGGAAGGTTTATGTGCTGCCTATAGGCACTTCAGCAAACACTCAGCTGGTTATGTATTAAGTGCTCTGGACTGTTGTTTGGTGGTCTTGATGGTCCTGGGTTCGAGTTTTGACAGAATTGTACATTGCTTTTCTTTGGAAGAGTGATAATGATTGATATGGTCCAGGGCTTGGCCATTCTCCTGTGTTTATCATGGTTTCTCCTCCAGCCTTTCGAAGTTGCCTAGGAATGTTGTCCACTTTGGCTGATTTTCTTGTTTGCAGGGCTTTCACTGTTGATGTTAATTCCAAGCCAAGAATAGGATAGTCATGGATGGTGGATACTGCAGGGACTTTTATTAACTCAGTCCATATTGTTATTACATCTATTTCCTCAGCCAGACATCTATTATTTTTGTCTAGCATTGTGGTAGTTTTTCCATGTTTGGAGGTTGTGAGGTTAGTAAGTATTGAGACAGTCCAGTAAATGTTGCTTTTGATCATGTCACTTTTATTGCGTGCAAGTGAATCTTGGACACTTACCCTCCCCCCCCCCCTTTATTATGTTTTTATGTTTTTGCTTATGCATGACAGAATGTTGAAGAGGTCATGTAAAGATTTAAAAATCAACAAGTCTTAGAAGGTGTCCATGTTCAAAAGTTCATTTGGTAGCGACAGGCTGCAACACTGCAACTTAAAATGGCTTTCTGTGCTAGGGCGGAAGAAAGCAAGTGAACAAAAATGCTAAGAAATATTTCTGTATTAGAAAGTTAGTGTCACAATATTTCACAATTTAAAAACTTAGCTGTAACATGAATGTAAATAGATCTGAACGTTAATTTTTAAAAATATATATTTCAATAGTTTTTAAAATGATTATTTTTTAACGTTTAAATACTCACCTGTGCCAAAACTAAGGGTGATCAGCAGTACTATCTGGTTTTTCATCATTGAAAAAAAAAATAATTGAAATTAAGTCAAAAAATAAGTCAAAATTGAGTAAAATAGGTTTGTAATAGCTCAATTTAAAAAAAATATTGTGTCTCAGGAATAATAAATACAATGGAAGTTACCTATTTAAATAAAGTTTGTTTATCATTGTGACAAGAGGGACAATAAGGGTGGCTACCTTATTTTTTTTTATTAGAGTTAGTCCCCTTTATTACTTGATTTAAGTCCCTGTTAACTGTGTACAATTGCCACTTCCTCTTCAGTCTTTGAGCTGACCACTGTCCATTATTGTGAACTAAATTTCCATAATGTTTATATGATAGTTTTTATGTTCTGCTCTGACTGTGTTAATGAAGAGGAGTGTGCCACTTTATAGGAATGTATCTTCCACTAACGAGCTAAGTAGACTTTATTTATTTGTTGTTAATAAGTTGGTTGATGTGAATATTTAAATATTATGTCTACTTAGTCTCTTATCCTTTCCTGTACATGTTTTTTTTTAACAACCAGATTTGGGTCGTAAAGTATGTGAAAGAGAAACTTTTGTCTTGAGAAGAGACAGTTGTGTGTCTCATGGACTATTTTGATTCCTGTATTATACTATTGTAATTCATTGTTTGTCTTGAGAAGAGACAGTTGTGTGTCTCATGGACTATTTTGATTCCTGTATTATATTATTGTAATTCATTGTTTGTTTTGAGCTGAGACACTATTGTGCCTCTGTGATGGCAGTTCTATAATGGTGTTGAACTGAACCGGCCCTACTATTTTGATTTTTTCTTCATTATTTGACTTGCCTTTGTTGGCCCTTATGCCCATTTTCTTTTATTATCTTTTTATTATGTTCCTTAATAAACTCTTTATTAGTTGTAATGAAATCTCAAAGTTATTACTTGTATGTCTTAGTAAGTTATATATCTAGAGGTTATAATTAATAGCCTAGATAATATAATTTGGGACCACGAAGTACCACTGGACTAGCTTGCCAGTACAGCAGAGGTCACTGGTCTTATGACCTATCCTAATTCTAGGTCACAATCATTCCCAGAAAATTAAATATATAGTAATAACTATAGGAAAATATTAAAGTTCTTTATTGTCATGAAAATTAATCATAAATTCTGTAAATTAATAGCAAAATTTTTAATATTGATTAAAATGTAATCTTATTCCAAAAAGCAATTTTAAGATATTGTAAGATCCTTACTGTCCTTACATTTTTATATTGTAAAGAAACCAAATCTAGTTAGTAAATGGACCTCAGGGCAGAGGTTACCAGGTCAGACATTGCCAGGGACAGATCTTGATGGAGACATCTTGCTGCCAAATGTGCCAAACGGCGCTGGAGGATCTAAGTCTAAGTAAGTCTACAAGAGTGGGAATCCAAACCAGTACACATAAAATAATAAATAGATAGATATGTCCATGGTCTGGCTCTGCGGTTTGAGCGCTGGACTGTCGTTCGGACTTGATGATGGTCCCAGGTTTAAACCCTGCCCGTACCCATCCCCAGTCGTCCTGCGGGAGGTTTGGACTAGGAAGTAAATTATCTTCAACTCTGAAGGAACACCCGAAACATGTAAAACATCAAACAAACAAAACAAAACATTTTATAAACATCTAGATCAGTGGTCTTCAACAGGGGCGTTAGCGATCAGGGGGGTTCAAGATTTGGGGAGGGGGGTGCTGGGCACAATAGGGGGCGGTAGGGGGCGCTGGGCATAAAGGGGAAACAAGAAACTAATGGTGCACTGAAAAAAAATTTATAATAAAAAAAAATCTTCAAAATAAAGCTGGCAAACTAAATATAAAGACAAATCTTAGTTAGCTTGCTTCTAATTTAAGAACAGAAATAACGTTAGAAATTGAGTTCGGGAATCCCATTTTCTATTTTTAAATTCTTAATCTTTAAATGTAGTTGTAATAATGAAAAATATGTTAGAATCTTGTTGTGAACTGAAGTTCGATGGATTTCGAAAGGGGTTTGTTATTGCTCGTTTTGTTAAGGTCTTAAAAATTTTTTTTTTAGAAACAGGAAGATTCAACGGTTGGTGATGACTTCAAGCAGGCTAAAAAATTGTTTTACATGGTAAGCATCTAATGCAAATGACTGCTTAGAAAGAAATGTACTTTCATTGATTATATCATTTTTTTTTCTTTTATCTAGATTATAAATCTATTTTAAAGAGTTTTACAATCTCACAAAACTTCTTTGTTGACAAATGAATTACTGCAAAGGACATCGATATCTATGCAATTCACATAAAAATACTCTATGAAGAAATGATGATTCACTACTACGATGTTAATAAAAAAATATATATAAATGACAATTATTAAATATCTGTTAATGATGTTTGAATTGAGTTGCAGGAAAAAATAGATTTACAAAATTATGTCTTCAGTAAAAAAAATGTTAAAATAGGAGGCACAACAAAGATATGGCTGCATTTAAATGTTTCAGTAACATCTGTTCGAAAATAGAATTATGTTTTAGTTTTTCCATCAACATACATGGTTAACCTATATTTAGTGCGTAACAAACATAATGAATAAGCAAAGAAATAGACTGGATGTAGCCACTAGAGGAGACCTTCGCCTTGTTTAGTTTAATTTAAAGCTTGAAATTTCTAATATTGTCAGACTGCAGGAGGCAGAGGGTTCCCATTAGCTTAATTTCATTTAATAATAATAATAATAATTTTGTAGTGAATTCAGCAATAATAATGTTTAAATTAAAAATAAAATTACAATTAAACCTAAAAACAGTAGGCCCTGTAGGCCCTAATATTCAAAACTTTAAAAGGGGAGTATTCTTAGAATTTGAAAGAAAGTCATGATAATGACATTAATTTTTGTGTGTAATCACTTCAAATTATTTGACATAATTTTTGTATAGTACTATGATAATATTGATAATGCCTTTGATTCCGGCTAAGTGCAGTGTTTCTCATAACTTTGCAAACCCAGTTGCGACCTGTATATTTTACAGAATTTTGTACAGACAAAGCTATTGTCTTCTGGCTGTCTATTTAAGCTTTCTTTCCGTCTTTTGCGCCTGTCTTTAATAATGGCTTTTCTTTGAGTCTCAAATGTTTGTCCCACAGCTTTTGTGAGAGCTCTCCAACTGTCTCTCTCTAAGGCCATCTGCTGCTCTATGCTAGTGAGGGCGAAATGATGGATCTTTATAACACTTACGGGAGGCACCTCTGTAACTTCGTCAAACTCTAAGCTTGCCAAAGATGATTGGCTTTGGCATGCAGTTGTCTCCCATGCTGGATAAAGGTTATTCAGAAAAAAAAATTAATAAATAGATGACATTTTGTTCAAAGTTGCCTTCTCACGCTTCTTCATAAGTGTTGTTCTTAAAGGGGGCGCTGGCGGATTTTTAAAAAGAAACAAGGTTACAAAGACAGTTTGTGTGTAAACACAAATGCAAAATCAGCCCCCGAAGTGGTCCACCCAAGCAGGTAAAAAGGCAGGTTTCAATATTTTCAGAAAGAACATCAGAATGAAATTCTATCAAAGAAAAATGAGAAAGAGAAATGGAGAAAGAATGTTGACAGATCTTGTGTGGTGTCCAAATGGTCCAGAGGATAGGTGAAAGTGAATGTGAAGTTAGATGTGAACCTGACCTAACTGATGTCTTAAAATGAATATCCAATTGCTCTAATTGTTTTTTAAAGGGTCAATCTCTTATTCAAATCCTCAAGAAAAAAACATTTCCGTAAAAAATGTTCTATGGCTATACTGCGGCTCTACAGTTCACGCGATATGAAAAACTACTTAATTGTTGTTTTAAATTATATCCATTTTATATGCATACTAAATAGATTTTTTCTCTTTAAAAGATAGTAAACATTTTTTGGTGTGAATGTAGCAGTTAGTATGACAGAACTTTTTAAACTTAGAAATACATATGTAAAAAAAAATATTTTTTTTGACAAAAAATATAAAACCATTTGCATAAATGTGTTAAAAATATGGTAATTAGGTATCTCCTCTATTAAAGAGCCTCCAGTGTTTGTTACTATTAATGGTGAATAGTTGTAAAAGTGGTGTATTTTATGAAAAAACTGCTTGCATAAGTTATTAAAAAAATAAGTTTTTTTTTCACTTTCAGAAAAGAAAAAAATAGCTGTTGCATCAGAACTTTGGTCTAAAATATTATGATGTCGGATTTTCACTATCTTTTCTAGTTAACGAGATCTTAACGGGACAAACAGACAGACGGATGGACATTCCACACAAAACTAATACTGTCTTTTCCCTTTTCGGCTTCACTAAAAATATGATATGGGGGTGGTAGGCTAAAAAAGGTTGACCACTGATCTAGATAGAGCTAAATATCTTCTACCTCTGATGCCTAAGAACACTAAGGTGGATCTTTAAAATAAGATGGTAAGATAAAATAACCAATGAGGAAGTGCTAGGACATTAGCTCTGTTATCAGCAGCAAACGCCTTGGCTGGTTGGTCACGTTCATAGAAAGCCACAAGGTCGACTGCCATAAGACATGGGGATCTAACAGCAGGCTAAACTTCTAAAGTATACTGATGTATGGAAAAGTGACATGAAACTCTTCAAAATCGACACTAACAGCTGAGAAAAAGTGGCACTGGATAGAGCCACATGGAAAGCAAAGAAGGGTCCCTGATTGCAGTAGTAGAAAGAAGGCTGAAAGTCCAACGGCGCCTGGTGATTACAGATGCCAAACCTGTGACCGCAGCTGTGTATCAAGGATTGGCCTCTTTAGTCACACAAGAAGTTGCAAAGGGCAGAGATTGTCTCCAGAGTCTTAAAAAGCCACAGATCTATCTAGATTTAATTTAGGCTTACATATCAATAAGTATCTAGCTGAGACACATTTAGACTTTCTTAATAGAGGTCTGTTCATTGATCCACCCACCCAAAAGTCCTTTGTTTCACTTGGTCCCCAGGGTCACATATATGCATGTTTATTTATATTTTCTATACAGTTGTTCACCTCTGCAGCAGTATATCTTTGCTTTTTTGAGATTTTGAGATAGAACTAATCTAGAAATGACTTAGGTCACTAAATTAAAGACCTATTTCCCCTCGCAAATAAAAATTAATATCTCTCCTTGAATTTAGAACAGTTGTAACTATTTATTTCAAGCCCTTTTTAACCATGTACTCATTAGATCATTAACATATAGATCTAGATTGTTCCAGATCTTTAGGTTTTGTTGTTGTATTGTGAGTTAGACATTTTTTAGAACTAGATCTAGATTTTATATACCTATCTTTATCTCTAGATCTATTGTCTAATCTTAGAATCTTAATTATCTATAAATATATAATTCCCTTCATGGCTCAACAGTTTGGACACTAAAAAGTAAAGAAAAGATCACTCTTTTATTTCTACAAGTCAGACTAGAGTTACCCCACGAAAAAAAATGAGTGGGTGGGGTGGAGAACAAGCAGTATTCAGCTGTCAATAGCAGGGCCAGACATAACCATTATGAACAAGAAGTCATGGAAAGATCACTCTTTTATTTACTTCTACCCCACATAACTTTAGGGGTGAAAATAAAGAGGGGGTGGGACAAGTAATCTACTCTGTATTCACCTGTCACTAAATAGCAGGGCCAGACTCAACTATTATGGGGCCCTATGCGAAACAGATTTCCCAGGGCCAAGATTGGGTAGGGATATGGATAATAAGTGAAAATTAAGAGTTTGTATTGAAAAATAAATTCGTCTTTGCATTTTACTCATTCTTTACAACATACTGAATTTCTTAATGAACCTTGCGTGTAGCGAAGTCATACAGTATATCATAAAAATTCTATTTCCTACATAGATCATGCTCAATAGCAAGAATTACCAAATGTCTCAATCTGTCTTTGAGAATTGTTGACCTAAAGTTATTCTTCATTAATTTGAGGGGCTAGAAGCTTCTTTCACCAGATTCCACAATTACGGGTATTGCATAATGCTGTTTTTTTTTTTTATCTAACACAGAATTGGCGATTTCCATATTGAATGAAACCTGAAAATGACAATTTTTGTCTATATATTTAAGGAGATTTTCAAAACATTTTAATAATTTCTGGAGATTTTCAGGACTTTAATGTATATTTTGCAATTTCAGGGGATTTACCTGGTAAATCAGAAGGCAGCGAAAAATCTGTTATAAGTTATAAAATGGTTTGATATAATAATTTACACCTAGAATAGCATGGGTCTTATGAAAGTGCAAGGCCAACAGCGTCGCATAGATTGCAGTAGCCTTTTAAGGCCGACCCTGCAAAATAACAGGTCGACTAGAATATTAGAATAATATTATCTGGAGTCTAGTCTCTAGATCAGCTTAGGCGTCAACTTTCCTTTCTGACATAAAAGAGAGCACCTGGTTGCATGTGGCATCAGAACAAGACAGCTGGAGGTCACTCATGAAGGCAGCGAGTTACACATTTGAGACCAAAAAGAAAATCTGCTGCCGAGGATAAACACAGAGGGCAAAAAGAAAATCAAAATCGACCACCTGCGGACAATGGCTATGCTTGCCCTGGATGTGGGAAAATATGTAGGTCACAGCTGGGGCGGCGCAACCACTGGCAATACTGCATTCCTCACTATCTTTAGACATGAAGACAAGCCTTAACATTAATAGTAGTAATCATGGGTGTAGCCAGGATTTTTTCTCCCCCCCCCCCCCCCCCCCCGCAAAAAATATATTTATATGTATGTGTGTATGTCCATAATCTTTATTACATTCTGACCCTTCATTCTTTCGGAAGACGTTTATTGTGCCTTCAAATTTCTACCTGGAGTTAGTTGAAAAATTGTAGACTCCTCGTCATAGCCAGCAAGGGGGTCTGGGGGAGCGCCATGAGCTCACCCAGCGCTATTTCTGGTATTGAAAGCCAACAAAATGCATATTCTGAGGTATCTACAGTGCATTTTCCTGCTATTAAAAAGTTTTATTTCAAAAACCTAATGTGCTATTCTTACTGACTTAAACCCTCAAGCTGTTTCCACAAAAATATGTCACTGGTAATGTCTGCAGCCTCTTCCCAGCTGCTCTGAGGACCTCCATAAATGTGTGGCGACAAGTTGTTCTAGGATGTCATCGCAACTCTTATTATGCGTAATTCATTTTGTCGGAGATTATGTCCAGCAAACCTCTGGGGGTCGACTCCCAGTTCGGCATAGGATTTCCTTGATTTAGACCCGATCTCTATAACTGACTTCTAAAATCTGTCTTGGCCATCTTTGTTAAGCCACATTTAGTATTTTTACAATTTCGGTAGATGACTATTCACCGCACTTTATTAATGGAGCCCTGCCACCAGTAGAAATGTGTAACCTCTCTTGAATAAGCTCTTGGAATTAGGTGACTGTAGTTTGATTTAGCTTTTAAATTGAAAAGGAAAGTTTTATCATCAAAATCATCTGTTGGGGGCTTTACACTAAAAAATCTCTTGATTTGTTTTTTTTTTAAATTCAAAACCCCATTTAGCTACGGTCATAGAATTTGGTAACTCTAATTGGCTTTAGAATAATATTGAAGATAGGGGTTTTTCCACCTCAAAACGCTCTGTAAGGGGATTTTAAACTCAAAACCATCAGGAGGAGAGGGGTTTAAACTCAAAACCCCCAATAGGCTTGGCTATCTCAAATAATTTCAGTGTGTAATTTGCTTTTTTTTATATCGAAGAGGTATTTTTTAGCATCAAACCCTTCTGAAGGGGGTTTAAACTCAAACCCCTTTTGGCAACGCTCATAGCATTTTGAGTGCGAAATTGGCTTTTTTTTTTTACATTGAAGATGTATTTTTTAACTTCAAACCCGCTGGCGGGGGGTTTAAACTCAAAACCCCTTTAGCTACGCTCATAGATTTTAGAGTGTGTAATATGCTTTTTTTATATTGAAAAGGTATTTTTTAGCTTCAAAATCCACTGGAGGGGAGTTTAAACTCAAAACCCCTTTGACTACATTCATAGAATTTTCAGTGTATAATTAACTTTGTTTTTGATATTAAAGAGGTATTTTTTTTTACCTTCAAACCCTGCTGAAAAACTGAGTCAAAACCCATTTAGCTATGCTTATTACATTTTGAGTGCATAATTAGCTTTTTTTTTTATATTGAGGAGGTATTTTTTAGCTTCAAACACTGCTGAAGAGGTGTGTGTGTGTGGGGGGGGGGGGGGTAAACTCAAAACCCCTTCAAAATTTGGAGTGTGTAAATTTGCTTTTTTTTTATATTGAAGAGGGGGTTTATCTTAAATTTTGGAGGGGGTTTTAAAATCAAAATCTTCCTTAACTGTGCTCTTGGAATTTGGGGATTGTCGTTTGCATTTTTTTCTTTGGTTCTGTTTTATAGCAGAGGAGGATTTAACTGCTAAAACCCCTGAAATGAGGTTTTAAACTCAAAACCCCCTGGTAGGGGTTTTAAACTCAGAAAACCTTGGCTGTGTTGGGGCAAGTGATGGTTTAGTATTAAAATCTCACCTAAAATAAACAAAATCAAAGCAAAAATCAGTCACTAAATTCCGATCCACCCCCCACCCCCCCTGGCTACGCCCACGGTAGTAATAGTCTAATCATCATCATAAGTCATAATGATAATGATCTAGTATTAGTAGTATCATTATCAGTTAGAGCTAGAACATAGATCTTGATCTAGTAGATCTAGAAAATCTATCTAGATCTAGAATAGATTCTAGATGAGTAATCATCATCTTTTTTGAAAGAACGTCTGTATATTTAATAATATTATATATCTAGACCTAGATCTACAGTACACAGGCTTAATAAAAGTTAATAGATTAGATCTAGATCTAAATAGAGTATAATAGTATTAATAGTATAGGGCCTACTAATAGATCTACTAATATACTAAAATAGATCTAGATCTATTTTGAGTATGACCATTCTGGCATTCAATTACTGAATTAGATCTATCTAGAATTTATACTAGACTAGATCAGTAGATGACTAGATCTATAAATAATCTATATTCATATATATTGTCTATATTAACTATAGATCTACTATTATATAGATCTAGATCTAGTATAGTTATTTAGATCTACTTATACTTATACTATCATGGGTTATAGATCTAGTTATAGAATTATACTAACTATACTGAGTATACTGTCTATACTTAATACTGACTTTACTATAGTCTATACTTACTTTACTTACTATTACTAATCTATATCTAGATCTAACTTTAGTATATTAGTATATAATTTACTACTATATAATACTATATAGAATCTATATTATACTAATTATAGATAGATTAGATCTATGACTATTACTATTAGATCTAGAATACTAGATCTAGATGTAGACTCTATAATGATCTAGATTAATCTAGATCTAGATTTTTAGATGTGTAGTCTAGATGTAGATGTAGTGCTAGTCGATTCTAGATCTAGATCTAGATTTAGATCTATGATTATGATCTAGATCTAGATCTAGTAATATTGAATTATATTGTAATATATTACCGTTAAATTACCGATCTAGTCTAGATCTAATAGTCTAATTTATAGCATGAAATGAATCATTTATTTTCTAATTGAATGCTTTAAATTTTAAATGATTATAATGGATCTAGCTTGCCTGAGTGTACCGGTACATGGTGTGAGATGAGTGTCACTGTGTGGTCTTTAATGAATGAATGAATGAATGAATGCTAGAAACTAAAAATAGAGCCACGCAATACTCGAGAAGCCTGCACAATGAGAAAATAGTCGATTTTGCCAAAAAATATCGATTTTTTGTTTTTCTTATATTCCTTTAGAAAAATGTATTTACTACTATTTAGTATGCAAATTTTGAATAAAACTTTTAACTATCTAATATTTTATTACTATAATTTGACTTTTAATGAGAGGGGTACAAGCGAAAAAAAGTTCTGGTTTAAATCCCTACTTTTTAAAGTATTATAGAGTATGGAAACCGTATTGTAATCAACTTGATCTTGGTATCGATTTGAAGCTTTTTTAGTGCTGAACATGCATGTGACCTTAGTTTTCTAAGCTATAAATAAATTTCACAACTATGCCGTAGTAAATGTGACCAACGTTTTGAGTTTTATAGGTTCTTTATAAGAACATCAAAAACACAGGACAAATTCTTCTCAGTTGCGAACTTAACCTCTAGACCATCCGAATGTCCAAAAAAAAAATTCTTCTGGTCTAGAGTCACTTCGCTCGTATGCAAATTACCACCCCAGTGGTCAAAGGTCACTTGCCCAAGCTAGCACTTTATTTTCGTAGCAATTAAACTTGGTCCCTGGTGCTGCTAGTGAATGAAAGAAATAAACTCATGACTAAGAGGATCCAGAACTAAATTCAATATCTTGATGCAGACAAATGTAGATCTATTAGCAACTGAGGAGAATTTGTCCTGTGTTTTTTGATGTTCTTATAAAGTTTCAAAACACAATGATTTTACATGATGTCACTAGCGGATCCAGAACTTTGGAGTGGGGGGGGCGAATTTTTTTCAAACCCTAACCCTAACTCCCAGTAAACCCTAACCCTATGCATAAACGTGCGTACAGCGCGCGCGCACACACACACACACACACACAAACACACACACACACACACATATATATATATATATATATATATATCATTTCTCAACCTTCGGCGAAAAACAAAACAACTGGGGCAGAGCTATAATTTAAGGCCCCGACGACAAAAGTGTTTTCTTGCTTTTTTCACTGTAGAAACGTATTCTCCTGACAAGTACAGCTCATTATTCATTAATGGAGTTCGGGGCGAAGCCCTGACGCAAAAAAGATTTTCTTGCATTCTTCACTGCATAAACGCATTCTCCTGACATCTACAGCTCATTTTCACCAATGGACTTCGGGGCGAAGCCCCGACGCCAAAAGCGCTTTCTTGCATTCTTCACTGCATAAACGCATTCTCCTGACATCTACAGCTCATTATTCATCAATGGAGTTCGGGGCGAAGCCCCGACGCCAAAAGCGTTTTTTTTTTTGCATTCTTCACTGCAGAAACGCATTCTCCTGACATCTACAGCTCATTATTCATTAATGGACTTCGGGGCGAAGCCCCGACGCAAAAAAGGTTTTCTTGCATTCTTCACTGCAGAAACGCATTCTCCTGACATCTACAGCTCATTATTCATACTATTAAAAAAGGACCTTGAAAAATATTCTAATATAAATTTATAGGCCCATAATACATTGCAAAGAAAACTGATTTGTTCCTTGAAAAGATAGGATACCCCACATATTTAGCTTTTTGCTTTGAGGATCGCCGCCGAAAAAAAAAATTATTCGATAAATAGTATTTAAGAAAATTGAAGTGTAAATTGTGAGTTATAGTCCCAAATTTATTTAACTAGAAAAATATCAGATTGAGTAAAGGTTGGGAAAAGGCGACTATGACAATACTATTTGAGTTTAGAACTCATCTCAATCATGACTTTTATACTGAAAAATTTCGTTTGAATGCAAAGTCTTTCTTAAAATAATTATGATAAATTCATGTGAAATTATATAAATAAACTCTGTCTGGAAATGGGAGGGGCGGTAGAGTGAAAATGATTAATCTTAGCTTCTTTAATAATTTCTGCTAAATATTGCATTTGGCATTAAAGAATAGCCGGGGTGGGGCGACTCGATATAAGAATTTAATTTATAGTGTATATAAATTATATTAGTGACAGATTTTTTTTTTTTATTTTGTAATTTCTTAACTATAATACAAAAAGAAAAAGTATTGATTTTTCCGATGGGGGAAATGCGATTGCATGTATCGCCCCTCCCAACTGGTACAACCATCTTTCATTTAAATTTACTAATGATAAAATTTGAGATTAGAGTATGGTACGACATAATAAACAATTGGTCACATATCAATACGTAGTTTATATTATATAGATATTCAACTAATTTTGTTCACAAACTATGATTCTCCACAAAAATAGGACCGCCCCCCCCCCAGCACTCAGAGGGCTAGAGTGGGGAGGGCAGTACATGCAATCGCCCCCCCCCCTCCCTCACCCCACCGAATCGGCTAATATACCAGAAAGGGAGCGACATAATATAAAATGTATATATTAATTCAACTAATTTTGTTCACAAACTATGATTTCTCCATAAAAACGGACCGCCCCCCCCCAACTCAAAGGGTTTAGGTGGGAAGGGCAGTAGAGGTATTCGCCCCCCCCCCCACACCAATCGGCAAACAGGGAACGACATAAAGATCGTTTAAAATATCAATAATAAGTTTTAATAATATAGATATTTAATTGATTTTGTTGGCAAGCTGTGATTTCTACAAACAAATTGGACCGCCCCCCCCACTCGAAAGTGTAGGGGGGGGGGGAGGCGGGATTGATACCATCGCCCCCTCCTGACCCCACCAAATCGGTCAACATACTAGAGGGGGGGGCGAAATAATCTAAAAATAGGTTGAAATATAAATAATTTGTATATATTTTTAACATAAGTAATAAATTCGTATACAAATTGTGTGAATCCTATACTAAAGTTCGTCCGCCTCCCCCCCCCCCGGGGGGGGATCGGCCGAGTGGGGGGGGGGCGATCGCCCCTACCGCCCCCCCCCGGATCCGCCAGTGCATGATGTAGACTTATAGTATACTACTTCTAGTAGGCCTATCAACTCTCAAGTCGTCTTATTGAATCTCTGTGTAGGAGTGTAGGGATGTGAAATAAAAAAAAATCAATTTTTCGTTAGTGCATCGTTAAAATACTTTGAAAGAACTTTCCAATGGTGTATAAATTATGACCTTAAGTTGAACAGTTAGAAAGTTATGATTTTTTTTTCTGGCGTTTTGACCTAGCATTGGTTGACATGGAGCATGTAAGATGAGAGCGTCTTGAGCGAGCGAGACACACCCCCCCCCCCGCTCAAAAAGCTAAAAAATTGGAATTGAATTTCGTAGAGGATAAATCTACGTATTAAATAAGAAATTTAATTGTAGACCTAGTATTCGTAGTAAATTTCTGTGCTACCCATAGTCCTCTAAACCTATTAAGAAAATCTGAAATCTACTCAGTCAATTGCCTTATACTATACTACTAATGTGGTCAGACTGGCCATCAAGTAAAGGTATCTAAAAGATTTGATTTTATAATATAAGAATGGCTGCCTAGTGCCTAGTCGCTCTGGATGTCATTTCCATGGTCCCAGGATATAGAGAAACGTACCCGATACATCCCATATTGTCCTGTGGGATGTTTGGACTATAATATGATGTAATAGTCTTAAAATCTAATGGAATATCTGTAACATGTAAAAAAAACAACAAAATTGTAGTATTAAAGAATGGCTGCCTGAGTGTGTGGTATGCGCTCTGGATTGCCAACTCAATGGCTTCGGGTTCGAACTCTGACGACTGCTATATCCCCTGTCATTTGAGGGATATTTAGGCTATGATATAAAAATCTTCTTTTCTAAAGAAACATTTTAACATGTAAAACAAGCAAATTATTGCAGTACTAAAAGTATGTGCTCCATAATGTTGTCTCGATGGCCACGGTTTCAAACCCTGCCCACTTCCATCCTCTGCCGTCCTGAGAGAGGTTTCGACTAAGACATAATAATCTTCATTTCTATAAGAATAGTCCGAAACTAACATATTAAACAAGGAAAGGTATTTATTTGTGAAAACTCAAGAATATGGCTTTATGTGGAAAAAGAAATACCTAAAAATTGATGCAAAAGAAGCACCTGAGAGACTTTCGGGATGGTGCAACTTATGAATATAACTATTTAAATTGTTGAATTTGAGTTCTTTTCTACTTAAATTATCTTAATCTTTAATAAAATATCACTATTGATCTGATTTATTGTGTTTATTAAATAAAAAATTCATTGGCAAAACTTTAAATGCATTTTTCTCCATATTATCATTTTTTCTGATTGTCAATAATCATTTCTAAAAATCTCAACAACCAAAAGAGCTAACAAGCTAATTTTTGGTGTGCAGTTGAGGAATACAATAATACAGACCCTAGGCTAAAAAGAATTGTATTGTGAATGATATATAGTTTCTGAAAAAATAAATGATTATTTTGTAAAAATAAAAAAAAAAAGACACTAAAATTGGGTCATGTTTTTTAAAAATCACAAAAAATAAAATAAACATATTTAGTTTATCAAAACCAGCCTAGGGTCTATAAAAATGTTTGCACTTTTCAAAAATGTATTTAAAATCAATATTGGCCATATAGTTTTTTCGATTTTAAGAGATTTATGAAGGCTGTTTTTTCAAGATGGCGGCCGTTTCCATGGCAACCACTTAAGTTTTTTCAAGCAAATTAATTTTTTTGTAATGTCAAACTCATTATAACTACAAATAAAGTTATTTTACCTTTATGCTAATAAATAAAAAAAAATGATTTTTCTATGTGCAGCCCCTTAAAATAGTACATGTTAGGTGTGTGCGACACATAAATAGGACAATCACATTTCTCAGTTATATAGATCTATTCTAACGAATTTATGTAACAATGTTTCTGAAAAACACAAATTTGAAGGTTAATTTGATTAAATAATGAAATGAATAAACTATATTTTGTATGTTCATGTTTTAAATTAAAAAACCTATCTTTCCGAAGAGTAGATCTAGCCTTCGCGAGAGGTTCTTGGTGGAGACATGATAATTATTAAATAGTAATATTACATCCTAGCACAGATGTACTTGAATGGCATCAGCATGTACTGCAACAAAGAAACTTCACCTAAAAATATATATTAAAAAATCCCAAATTTAAAGTTAACTGTGCCCCCTTTTCTTTTTCCATTTTCTGTCTTCCATTGAGAGCGTTGGTGTCTTAACTCTCCATATTGATTGGGGCCTCTTCTCTATAGATAATTTTTATTAATCATTATAGACTTGAGGAGGCAAGGTGGCTGAGGGGTAACGCATTTGGCTTGTGAACTAAGGGATCTCGAGTTCAAATCCTGGGGCTTTTAATTTTGGGATCTTTAGGACGTCTCTGAGTCCAACCAGCTCTAATGAGTAAAACTGACAATATTTGGAGAAAAGTAAAGTCAGTGGTTCATTGTGCAGGCCACAATATGACACCATTGTTAACCATGGGTAACAGAAACAGATGACCTTTACATCATCTTCCTCATAGATTAATATAAGGTCTGAGAAGTGAGCTTTAATTTTTTTTATATAGACCATCTATGGTAATTATTAAATGTATCAACACATTTTGTTTTGTTTTTCATGTGTAGGATGCTCCTTCAGAATCGAAGATGATTAAATTACTTCCTAGCCCAAATCTCATGCAGGACTAGGGGCTGCGGGTTTGAACTTGGCATCATGAAGATCAGAGGACAATCAGGCAGCCATCCAGATACGCCAAACATCCAAATTTATATGTACAAAGATAAATGTTTAAACACAATAATTAAAGTTCATTTTATTTTAATGATCAGAAATGTATAGATAAACATAACTATTGCACACAAAAAAAGTGAATCAGATTATAGACATATACACTACTTGAAATTCTACATCTAGGTTTAAAAAAAAAATGTCTGACTAGAATTTGTGAAGTCATTTTAACAGCAAAAATATTTAAATTAAGCATATTTAAATTGTTCCTTTTCATCATTTTTTTCAACATTAACATTTTAATCGATAATTGTTCACATATAACTTTAATCAAGTCAAAGCAAACTTTATAAATTCAATTAATCATACAATATATTATCAGTGTTCATCCATCTATGATACAGTTTGCTCAGGCAAGGCAGGAGATGCACAGGACTGGTTTAAGTCCTGGTCAATTTTTTAATGTCTTCAACATCTGTATGTCCTGTACCAGAGGTTTGTTGATGTGATTCCTCATAAACAGGAACACACAGAGAGCACCTATCAGGAGGCCTAGGAACAAAGTACCAAAAGCAATGCCCACTCGTGGTCCTGGTGTAGAGATAGAAGAGGAAAGAACAAAAAAAAAAGACCATAATATATTAGATTCTTGTACACAATAAAACCCTATAGTAATACCAGTATAGCAAGCAGACTTACATATGCACAGCAATGAATAGTTATATATTGTTATTTTATTTTATTCCTTAAATTGGTAGATCCAGTAGTTTTTTGTTTTTTATTGTGTTCTTCCTCTATATAGTACTACATATTTTTTTTTACAACATTGCATTACATTATAACATGCAAAAAATAAAAACTAAGTATTTTTCTACAACACAATTAATTATAAGCTTAAATTATGACTTATCCTATATTATGTAGGCCTATATGGTAAATAGGTCTAATACTTTTTTTTCCCACTTGCAATCAATATCATAATGTTGTTTTTTTGGTGATTATAGTAATTAATAAATTTAATTATCATAGTGCACACATTTTAAGTGCAAAATTATACATATGGAAATACAATATATCACATTGTATTACATGATATGATTATGCAAAATATTTGTAATAGGTAAAGGGCATTTAACTAGTATTTCTTAGTCATGTCATGCTCCTTTAAATCCAACAGAATTTGCTTATTTTGATGTTTTCTGAAATAAAGCACTACGCACAAGGCACCAACAATCAGGCCTAGGAAGAGTGTGCCAAAAGCAATTCCTACTCTGGCTCCTAATAGAGAAAAAGAAAAATAACAAGGTGCCTAAAGACGCCTGGATTTGGGAAATTGGTAGATGAGAGATTCGTAACATGGTTGTATGACTGAACATTTACATTTGAAGTAAAAAGATGATTAAAGTAGATTGAAGAGTGGAAAAGTGTGATTTTAAAAGGAAGGTAAAAAAAAAGAACTTATAACCTGGTCACTAAAAAAACAAAACAAAACCTAGAAATAAGAATTAATAAGATTATGACATTTTTAGTCCTTAGGTTATGTCCTTCTATAGTCAGATAATGTTTATCAGGCTTTGGTTTTGTTGTTCTTTTCTGTGACAATTTATCTTATTTTCCCTTTGCAACCTCTTGTGCGACTGAAGAGGTCAATCCTTGATTCACAACTGCAGACACAGTTGCAATTGAGAACTAAAAAACATTGAGCTACAAAATAATCCAGATATTGTGTAAGGATTTAAGCTGGTAGTGAGATATACTTCCTACTGGTAATTCGGACTAAAATTTTTGTTCTCTTGAAGTTGAAGCAATAATGTTCACCTTACATCAATGCAATTCTTTTCTCATGTGGATCAGGGAAAAATTAGAATGTAAAAAAACAAAAATGGCTGGGCAAATAATTTTAAAACTTTATTGTTGTATGAGTTAATGTTTGCGTGTGTGAAAAATCTGCTTATTAATGAACATAAAGCTCACATGATTAATTTTAGTTCAGGAAAATTTGAAATTACTGAATAAGTTTAAATAAGAAACATTTATTTTTATCTTGAATATAAAGAAGTTAATTCTTATCTGAACACTGACCTGTGTCTGAGGAGTCAGCATCAGAAGAAGAACATAGTCCATTATCTGTAGAAAGTAATTCGAAATAATAATGCAAGCCTAATTAGTTTGAAAATATTTGGTACCAAAATAAAAATAATTAATTTATTTAAATAAAAATTAGAGACAGTATTATGACAAGATATTCAAAATTACATTAACTTATTTTACAAATGAAACTTTGTGCTTAAAGGTTAGAAGAGCTTAGTAAACTACCTGTTACAGAGGATGGGGATGTACTACTAGGGGCGGCACTGCTACTTGAACTGGTGGTTGTCGTAGTTGTAGTAGTTGTGGTTGTACTTAATGTGGATGAGATACTTGATCCTGATGCACTTCTGGTCGTTGATACACTTGAGGCAGCTGAAACTATTTGACAAAATGTATTATCCAATGATCAGAGTACATCTTGTGTTATCATAAAAAGACAGCTATAAAATTTAAAAAACATGCTTTTGAGGTGGCTGAAAATTCAAGAGAACATGTATTATTATAAAATAAATATAAGCTTTTATATACAGGGGTAGCGCTACTTTTTGCTCAGAGCGCAAAGGCCCAATCTCATTTGGTGACCAGTGGGTGAGGGGGGTATCTAGGAGAAGGTTTTTCCATGCTGCCTTTAGGCGCTCAGTAAACGCAACTCTGCGCGAGTCGTGTGTCAAACCTCGAGCCCCCTTCATAGATAGCCAAGACAAGCCAAGTTCAAATATACTTAGTCTCTAGACAATGCCTCCCACAAGATAATACAAGATGACAAAAAATGGATTCTTTTGAGTCAGCTGATACTATAGGAATTAACATGAATTTGTCAGGGCTATCATATTTGGTGGAGATGTATAAAGTTTAGTGCTATCATGATTCCCATATCAGCCAAGAGTCTAATAACAACATTGGTTTGTTTGTCATTAGATATTTTCAATGATGCAGAATTGCAACAGCAGATATTTCAAATGTGTGTCTGCAAAGAAGATTACAAATATTCACGCATATAACCTGTGGGCTATACAAGTTTTACAAATGAATGGCATCTATGTGGAGTACCGTATAAAAAAAGTGCAGGGTTTACAAAACTCATTTTAATCATCAACATCTCATTAAAGAAACTATGAACATAGCTGTGGTTCTTTTATGCCTCCTATTGCTTGCTTTGTGGTTATAAAATGTATATTGGAAAGCTTTATAAACATCTCATTAGAAGCTTCAAGAAAACAAATAGTACCACTGTAGCAGAGAATCTTTTAATGTATTCACCAGTAATCAATTGTAATAGCTTAATGGCAGGTCAGGCACATGCAGGGTGTAGGCTACAAGAGGGCAGGTTGTACAATTTGTTTTTACTTATTTTGTAATTTGAGCAGAGTATAAACATACGTAGGTTATATATTTTCTTTGTTTTGATGAAAAACAGCAGAGGACAAAAATATAATAATTTAACCAAGGATTTAACAGCACAAAAAAAGTTTCAGTTTTATAAAAGCTAGGAGCAGTGCCTGCAGTTTGGTAGGTGTGTTGGGTCCATACTGCTATAAAAGATAAAAAAACAAACAATCTAGTTCAAGTTAAAAAAAATAGAAGGCTATAAATGATATAAAATTACTATTGCTAAATCAAAGAAAAATAATAATTGCCCATAGTCAGAAGTAAACGCTTACCTGATGATCCACTGACAGTGGTGCTGGCAGCAATCAAAGGGTTTGCCCCTGCAAATAGAAACTAGTTTCTTTCAGAAAGTATAGAAGCTACAATAGTTGTTGTGTTGCGATGTAAGCCACACTTTACTTTGTAATACAAGGTGTATGACTGATTTACTTCAACAATACAGCTGACATACTGAGCATACTTCTAATAATTAACTAGTAGACCAGCCCGTGACTTAATCTTTTAGTATAAAACAAATAAGCAAAGTGTTGCGCTAAATACTCAGAATGTGCCAAACTGTTTCATTAAGTTTGTAAGACACTGCTTTAACCAGTCAATTGATCATTATTCCACCACAAAATTATCTATTATTTAAAGAAGCATTAAAATAGCTATAGTGGATTGCATTAGGTTTATATCCTTAACCAGAAGATTGACAGTCTAATAAACTTGATCTTACAAAGAGTCAATAGTAGACTTGATTTTAAAATGTCAAAATTAGACGATTTTTTTACAAAGAATCAATAGAAGACCTGATCTCAATAAGAGTCAACAGTAGACTTGATCTCACCAAGAGTGAATAGAGGACTTGAAGTTACAAACTTGATGTTACAATGAGTTATTAGATGACAATATTATTTAATGGTTAAACCTACGTGTGTAAAGTGAGCACTGAAGGTTGTCCACTACAACAATGTTCTTGGATACGGTGAGATCAGATGTGGTCATCGAGCATTGTTTGTCTCCCCTCTCCACGCTGCACAGGGTGAAAGTGGCACATCCTGGCAGTCCAGTTCCACTAGAGCACAGGTCAGCACACTCTGCTGCACTGGAGACCTTAGCAACACTATCAAATTGTATCTGCAATGTCTTGTGATCCCGGAGAATATAGTCATAAAGATGGTTTCCTACAAAAATGTATGAAATATTTCATTTTTTTTTTTAAAAGCCAAAATTTGAGTTTGGCGTTCATGCAAATAGTTGCCTAACATTTGATAAATACCATATTACAGATATGTTAAAAAAACAGTTTAAACAGTTTTCAACTTAAGAGACACATATCTTACGAGAGTAATGACTGCAGGAAAATGCTTGTAATGGACCAGAGCTAGCAGTGAACTTGTGCAGCTTTCTCAGAATACAGCTGCCATCTGTGCAATAGTCAAAGGACTCGCACCTAAAATCTGGGTTGGATGAACAGCTCTTGGCACACATCTCATCGCTGGTGACCCCTTGTATGATCTTGTCGCCTGTCAGGGTGAACTCTTGCAGGTCATACTTTTTATACTCGTCAGTGTATAAGCCTGTAACGATTGGTTGAGTGATGTCAGATACTATTTTTAATGGACTACTTAAAAGGAACATCGTACTATGTATTTATGAGTCATAGTTTAAAAATTAAAAATGGCAAATAGATTTTGTACCCTGCTTTTACCACTGTGTTACCTGAACATACTCAAAATTTATTTTCCAACAACAATGATTGATGAAAAAAGGACAAATTCAGGAGTTAAATCTTTTAATAAACCAAAGCAGTTTAAATTTGTTCAAAGAGTGTTTAAAAAACAAAAAGTTTTTTTAGAAGCCTCGTGTTTAGAAAAAATCTAAAAAGGAGGATAATAAATGCTTGGAAGGCTGGCAGGGGAAAAGAAGTTATTCTTCATAAAATTTAGTAATTGTGCTGGTGACCTGATACCATAGTTAATTCATGAAGTTTCTAAAATTAAAACCAAAGAGTGTTAATTTTTTTTATGATAGCTTTGTTTTCTTTTGGGCTTTGATGCCCAAGCTACGATGTGTGAGCCATATCTGAGATGGAGAAATCTGGCACATAAAAATTACAGTCACAGTGCAAAATGAAGCAACAATTTTATTTTGGGGTGATGCAAACCAAAGTTTATCTTAGGGGAAATAAACACCAAGTACTATCATTTATCTGAAAATCACAGGGTTTATCCCCCTTTCTGCTATATAAAAAATTAATTAATTAATTAATAAATGATCTAATAATTGGTTAATGTTTGGATTAATTCATGTATTGAACTGACTATAAATAATTATTCTTAAGGGGACTAAATCTGTATACCGTTATATATATATCCACATCGCTCATTAAGTAGCATCGATTCCCCTTATTTCAAAATCAAACAAAATAATTAATCACCGACTAACTGTTTAATTTTTTAATTAATTCATGTCTTGTTTGTTAGGTTCAATGAATAATTGTGCAAAGTTTTGACTTGATCTGAGAATGGGAAATTGAAAAAAAAAAAGGTTCAAACTTTTTACCAGACCGACAGACAGACATGTACAGGAAATTTACCATACAGAGTGAGTTGATAAAAGCTTTGTAAAAATGAGATTATTGTATCCACTACATTTTATAACCTAGTCATTCATGTTAATCACAAACTTAAAAGCTATTAAGTAATTGGTTTTGTTTCAAAGTTTCTGTTTCATACTCCTATGTAAAAAAAACCCAGTAAAGTTCCTCTTTCAGACCATGTGGTCCATAGGGCAGATGATGTAAAGGTCATCTGATTCTATGGCCTACGGTTAATGAGGGTGTCATGTGGCCAGCACAACGACCAACAGCCTTTACTTTTCCCCAATTAATGTCAGATACCCATTAGAGCTGAGTAGACTCAGAGAGGCGCCCGAAGATCCCAAAATTAAAAATCCCAGTCTTTACCAGGATTCGAACCCCAGTTCATGCTCAGCCACCGCGCCTCCCATACTCTTAAGTTATGAGCCCACATTTAGCACTAAACTCAAGTCTGTTCAGTGCAAAGTACAAGTTAATGTTCATACATTTTGATTGCAATAAAAATTGTAACCAGAATGTAATAAAAAAACATGCTGACAAAACTTACGAGAATAAACTGTTGTATCAAATGACCGGTTGAGCACTGAAGAGCCATTACCAAATTCATCAGGATGAATAGAAGACAGACGACAAAACCCAGTAGTAAATTTGTAGTCAAATGTTTCACAAGAAAATGTGTTTTCCTAAAAATAAATATTTCAAGACATTTAAAGAACAATCAAATCTCAGAAAAGGGCTTCTACACTTTGCTAATCATTATATAAGTACATAATACATAATGCTCATAAAAATATTTTTTTTTGTAAATTATTTGTGTCAAGTTTTAGTCTTTAAAATTGTACCATACATAACATTTAATTTTGAGACATCTTTCTCAGAATTAAGTCTTTTTGTACTATAGTTAGTATGTGTGTAAAGTTAGGTTAAAATTTGATGAGAATGGTTAAAAGTGATGCCTAACCCTTTTTTAGCCAAAGGGCCATATACTTTTTGATGGAGCATATAGGTTTAGTTTAATCGGGAATTTGACGAGACTATAAATAGACTATTTTAGACGGAACTAGGGAATTATGGAATATAAACAAGATAAGGAATGATGGGATAATTTGACAGTTAGTAACGACTCACTCTTTAATAATAATAATAATACTAATAATAATAATCTTTATTATCCGTAAGGAAATTTGTCTTACAATTTGTGCATTACACCAAACAAAAAAACATTATAACTATAAGAAACCAAAGTGTACATTCACACCAGACTCACTCATAATTTACATGTGACAAAGTTTATACCAGATTGTTCTTATTTAATGATTTGATTGCCAGGGGAACAAAAGAGTGTTTGTGTCTGTTTGTCTTTGCTATCGGTGTCTTGTATCTCTTTTGTGATGGTAAAATCACAAAATCCTGACACAAAGGGTGATTCTTTATTTCGAGGATCTTGTTAGCTTTTTTATAGATGTTTGTCTCAAACAACTGCCCAAATGGGGCTTGTTTTTTGCCAATGATTTTGCCAGCAGCATTTAGGATTCTATGAAGTTTATTTTTATTTTTAATGCTCAGATTGCCATACCAGGCAGTGATATTGAAACTTAAAATATTGCAGATGTGAGCGTGATAAAACATAGCCAAGGCCTTTTCACTAACATTAAACGAGGACAGTTTTCTTAGTAATCGTAATCTTTGCTGCCCTTTTTTGCTGATATAATCAGTATTTGCAGTAAAATTTAGTTTATTGTCTAGGACAGTACCAAGGTATTTAAAGGTTTGCACAATTTCAATAGTCTCTCCAGCTATGCATATGCAAGACATCAACTTAGTAGTACTGTTGACATATGGACTGTGCCCCTTCACATTATGGATTAAACTATATTTTCATGTTGAACAAGAGTTATCAAGTATTTCTGTACTCGAATATATGTTGGGTGAATGAACCGCAATCCAGACTGTGAGTGATTTGATCTAATAGTTGTATCAAGTATCTACATTTATTACTAAAACACCAAACAATTGTAAACATCCTCAACTCCCCAAGCAATATATTTTACTTAATCAAATACCATGATAAAAATAATAAAAATGTCAAACCATTTTTTAAACGAAATAAAATACAAAGAAAAATAAGAAGCTCAGAGTGTTTCCATTTGAAGTTGAATAGTACCCTGGTATCAAAAAAAACTTGTTCATTTTTTAATGTTAAAGAACAACTTTTCTGATCTCTGATCAATCTAACTATGCACAACGTCAAATAAAAATAAACAACAAACGCACTTGAAGGCTAATTGTTGCAATTCAAGTACAACAAAAGTTGTTTGTATCTTATCTTATAAAGTACAGATTTTACTTAAAATCCTACGCATCTGCAGGAAGACAAAATACAATTTATTATTATAATAAAAATTATTAAAAGTAGAGTTAATTAATAATGATATTAGATATCAGTTGATATGTGCCAGAGCTAAGCTTAGTTGGATTTAGGCCTACAATGATGTATGTAGGGCCTACAATGATGTAAATATAAAAAAGCACTTTTTATCAATAAAAAAAAAGTAATAAATTAATGTACATGACGCTTAGGACGTAATCATCTCATTTTTTGAAGTAACGTCTGTATTAAATAAGATAAGATAAGAATTTACTATCACTATAGAATTCAGTGTTGATTAGCAAACTCTTTTACTGAATTAATTTTGAATTTCAGGATCTTTAGGTTGCCGCTGAGTTCACACAACTCTAATGGGCACTTGACTTTAGTGTAGAAAAATAAAGGCTATTGGTCGTTGTGCTGGCCATGTGACACCCTGCTTGTTAACCAGAAGGCCTTAACATAATTTGCCGTATAGATAGCAAGGTCTGAAAGGGGAACTTTAACTGTGAGTCTTTATTAAATAAACTAATGGAACACACATGCAGGTACAGTCAATATATTATAGATTTAAATAGATACCTTGAGGCAAAAAGCTGCACAATCTGTCACACTGACCATGCTATGTGTCACATTGACCACACTGTCCACAAGACTGGCCCGAGGGTTGACCACAAATCTCCTTAAAAAGCTACCTAGAAGTAGAATACAAAATCAAGCAAGTTAACAGTATAGAGAAACTTACACTGGCTCTGCAATATAATATTACATTTATTTTAACTTATTTATGTAATATAGAGAAACAAATCTTTCTTAAAATTTATATAAGGTGTTGTTTTTTTTTAAAGTCCAAAGATGAAGGATGGATGTAGACCAGGGGTTCTCAACCTGTGGGTTGCGACCCCCTTGTGAGTCGATTGACTATTTGCCAGGGGTCACCTAAGACCATCGAAGAAATGGATTGTTTTTGCCCATTCTTCTATTGCTGTGTGTGTGTGTGCAGGGGTTGCGGCAGAGTGGAGGATAGCAAAAAGGGTCATCGAGACTAAAAGAACCGCTGATGTAGAAAAATATTCATGCAGTCTTAAGATACCGGAATATAAGGCCTAATTAAACTTTGATACTAAAAATTGCAATTAATCTATAGAGCATCATAAGCTAATTACATTAATTATTTCCTTATTCTTTTCAGCAATATATGCAGTTCCTTCAAGTTACAATTTTACACCATCAATGAGAAAAAAGAATCCTGGACTCTGCATTCGTCATAACAATCTAAAATGCCATGGAGAGAGTCGTGACCAAACCCACGACCCTACTATATCTGAGTGAAATTTTTCAACAAAGATGTCTTAGTTAAGTTGGAAATATTTTAGAAGACAACCCCCACCACTGCTTCATAACTGCATAACTATGTCAAGCCGCCCCCAGCTCCGAATTGTGTGAGATTGTATCAGCACTACTCTTTAACGGTTTAACCAGATGAAAAAGACTAAAAGGCCTAATAATAGGTGTCCTGTGCACTATGTCCTTCAATGAACTGTGCGTCTTGTGTCTGTTCTCTCTTTAAGGGAATTCTGTTGCTGTTGGTTTACTAGAAATAAGTGATTGTGATCACAAAATAGTTCCAATAAGGATCTATAAAGCAGTCTTAGTCTTACTCTTAAGTAAAGGCTATACTTACCAGGCGTGCCTTTGGGATCTGTTGGTAACAGTAGATCGTTTCTTATATCTGTGGCAACATAAGTCCTGTTCATGTTCTGGAACAGACATTTAAAAATTGAACTGTTGATATAACAACATTCCACAGAATGATATAAAGCTAACACAGCTGAACCCCCATCTGTGGTAGGCCTACAATCAGAGTCCGCGCAAGGCAAAGACTCTTAAATGACATCATAAAAATATGAATTTTTATGTCTATTATCTTTTAGGTCTCATAGCCTACGTTATACAACAAGAGGGCCTCGCAAATTATAATTCGCCCACATAAAATGTAGGTCTTGCGCCGCCAATGCTTACAATAACATTTCTTGGGTAACGAGCACACAACGTTACCAATTGTAAAGTAATAATAAATTTAGAACATAAGTCGGAGGCTATGATACAAAACGTCTTTAAACCCATTTCTTAAAGGACTGCAGTTCAAGACCTGAGTATAGTCAATGAGAACTATTTTTGAAAAATGGATTTGTCAAGAGGGCTAAGTCACAGTCTCTTACTTAAGGATCACTATTCTGAATAACAAACAACAACAACAAAATGCATATGACTTTAGCAGGCTAGCCCTCTAAGCAGAGGCGTAGTGGGGGTTGGGGTTTACAAGGGAGCGCGATGCCCCGGGAGCCACCCTCGGATGGAGGGGGGGGGGGGCGCCACACGCAGCCTGTATTTGTAAGTGATGTTCATGGAAAATGGAAGGGAGGTGCGCCCAAAAAGTACCTATCCCCGTGCGCACGTTTTGCTCACTACCCCTCTGCATGTAAGTCACATTAATATCTTAGGGCCTGCATAAAGGCCACTATACTATACGTGGACGCGTCATTGGTGGTGCCCAAACATTCTTTGCACAGCATAATTAAGTCTCAAAATGAAGCGACGTACTGTTTTCGCGAGAACATCTACATTCAAAGAGTTCCTATGATACAGATAATTTTACAAAGCCTACCCGTTGAACTGCTATACCATCGTTCTGTTGGTGGCCAGTTCTACGGTAACAAAACATTACAGCCATAAGAAGTCTTGCTGAACACGAAGATTTAGAAATATTGCGTTATAGACGCCAGGAGAACAAATCTGAAGCTCAGAATGAAGGAAAACGCTTGGTGCCAATTTAAAGTTTCGGCACCGACCCCGATGTTTAAGCTTACAGACAGATTCTTCACTATCAAAGAGGCTGGGGGCGAACGTATTTGATCTAAATTGTATTTGTATAGGCCAATGTTTAAGAAGCACTCTGCTTTAACTCGTAACTCGCTCTTTCAAACAACGTTATTAAGTGTCCACATTTGGATGACACTGTGTTCTGTCAAATATTCTACATGTTTCTGAAGTACCTTCAAAGTTGAAGAAATTCTACTTCCTAGTCCAAACCTCCCGCTGGACGACGGGGGGGGGGGGGGGGTGTGTGTGTGGCAGTTGGCAGGATGTGAACCCGGGACCATCGAGACGACCGACAGTTCAGATTGCCCGACCAGGCAGCCTTCCCTCCCTTTCCACCCCCCCCCCCCCCCAACTATTTTATAAATTGTAATGAAATATGTAAAGATGCCGGCATGTTAGAGTAAAATGAGATTAGAGAACATCTAGGCTTCCAGAGGTTTCAAGTTTTAGAAAGATATTTTGCCCACATGAATTTTTTAAACCAGATATTACATATTTTTAAAACCAACGACTTGGCAGAGTTTAATTCATAGATTGACTAGATCAGCGGTTCTCAACCTTTTAAGTTCGGTGACCCCTTTTAACAATCCCCCAATCTGCCTCGACCCCCACTCACCCACACACACACAGCAATAGAAGAATTGACAAAAACAATCCATATTTTCGATGGTCTTAGGCGACCCTTAGCAAATCGCCAATCGACCCCCAAAGGGGTCACGACCCACAGGTTGAGAACCACTGGACTAGATTGACACACGAAATAATTTTATAATGAAGTAACGCCTGTAATATATAGAGATAAGATATAACACGCTGGTCTGGAAACGGAGTGAGATTTTAGCGCTGTAAAAAGAAGGGGTGGGTAAGGTTACCTCCCCTTGGAGACATCTAAGAGCAAAGAATGAAAGCAGTCAACTGAAGTCATTTCATCAAGTTCAGCTGATCAATAACGCCCTTGTTTTCAAGATGTAGTATCAGTTAAACGAAAGTGGGAACAAACTGACGAGATCGGATTGGATAGATACTAAAATGTAAAAGCCTTAAACAGATGGCGTGAAGTGTCGCAAAGAGTCATTAGTGGTGACCATACACGAGATAAAGTGAACGAAGGAAAGAACACCAAACAAGACACTTCGGTGATGGCCCACACACACACAGAGTAGGCCCCCCCACACACAGAGTAGGCCCAACTAAAACCTCTTGAGTTACACATACAAACGATCGCATTTTCATAGCAACCTATTACTAACATGAAATGTGTACTGCTTCCCCCCCCCCCCCATCCCTTTACACATTATCATTGTTTACGTACGTACAGACTAAATTTATGAATGAAAAGCTATTAGTTGCGTTACGCTATAGGCTAGACTTGAGAAGACCATCTATGACGTGCATGATGTCCACTTTACCTTGCTTTGAAAAGCTCTTTCTTAACATATGAACTACTCACTCAAGATTAGAAATTCACACTCTCAAATTACGAATGGCGGGACATGTGCAGTGGGGTTACTAGTGGCTGCGGTACCCAACAGGTGACACCCACGTAGATTTTGTTTTTTTCTGGTTAAAGCAAATAGCCGAAATTTTGAGAAACTATGGGAACTAGATTACATTTTTTTTTGTTCATGTAAAATCTGTAACAAATGTCCAGTGACAGATTGACAAAGTGTAACTACCTTGTGATCGATTCTTGCACTTATATAGAAACCTCTAGGCGGCCTCTCATTACTATACACGTGCCCGTGAAAACGTGCGGCCACCTGGTAATCAATTCACTCACAGGGAGCCAAAAGTCATTTCATCATACAGAGAAAGTTGAACTCAAGGTCGTCCAAGTCGAATGTGGCATCTCATCTTTTTGGAAGATCTGAACTCCGTGGGCACCAAACTGGAAGAGGCTATAGATTTGACCAGTGACCGATCTCTGTAGAGTTGCCTCCCTATGACCCGAACGGCGCGAAGTAGGCCTATCTAGGACGATCTAGAAACTGGAAGAGGCTATAGATTTCACCAGTGACCGATCTCTGTAGAGTTGCCTCCCTATGACCCGAACGGCGCGAAGTAGGCCTATCTAGGACGATCTAGAAACTGGAAGAGGCTATAGATTTCACCAGTGACCGATCTCTGTAGAGTTGCCTCCCTATTACCCGAACGGCGCGAAGTATCTAGGTCAATCTAGGAGATCTAGAAACTGTGTGTCTTGCTTCCTCTGGATAAATAACCACTTTTTTTTTTTCTCTCACTTTTGTTACTCGTTAGTATATAGCTCATACCAACTAGTACAACTAAACTGATGTAGGCTTGTTATGTTTTAAATGTACAACTTGAAATATACTTTGAACAAACTTCTTGATTTAAAAAAAAATTAATTTAACTCTCAACACTATACACAGATTGAACTTGAATGTAGATGTATGCAGACACAAGTACAATGATCATTAAAACAAGCTCTAACTGACTTGCCATTGCTTTCAAGTACCGAACGACACGGGGTATTGACGACAGCGATGTTTTGGTGTTTGAATAGTATTTCATCTTTCAAAATGTGCAGGATATGAATATTGTAGAATATTTGCCAATCTCCTTCGTATATTTAATGGTGTGCATATGAAGCTTGGTCCTCAACTCGTCTTCAGAAAAAGTGTTTAAGTCGACAAGCATTTTCGAGGCACATTAAACAAAAGAGAGAGAGAGAGACTCTAACTAGTCTTAGAGACAGCCCTTCATCTCAAAGTACACTCTATAAACAAAATAGCGTTCCTTGTTGGCGTGAACGTAGACGTACAGTGAAAAGTTATTTCCCCTGACAAAAAAAAAAGTCGTTTTTACAGCCTGTGATTAATGAACATGATTCCTCAATGAAATAGTAAGCCCAGTTTTCCCTTTGCAACTTCTTGTGTGACTAAAGAGGCCAATCCTTGATACACATCTGGAATCGCAGGATGGGCATATGTGATCACCAGGCGCCGTTGCATTATCACTCTTCTTTCTGCTTCTGTAGCGAATGGCATCAGCAATCCGTGACCCTTCCTTTATGCTCGCTCTCCATGTAGATCTATCCAGTGCTACTTTTTCCCAGCTGCTAGTGTCGATTTTGAAGAGCTTCATGTCGCGTTTGCATACATCCGTATAACGTAAACGTGGGCGACCAGCGGCTCTCCAGCCTTCTGTTAGATCGCCATACAGAATGTCATGTGGAAGTCGACCTACTGGCATTCTACGAACGTGGCCAAGCCAGCCAAGGCGTCTGCTGCTGATAGCAAAGCGGATGTCCTGGCATCTTGCTCTTCGTAGCAGTTCCTCATTGGTTATCCTATCTTGCCACCTTATTTTAAAGATCCGCCTTAGGCATCGGAGGTAGAAGACATTCAGCTTTTTTTCCTGCCATGCCATATATATATTTGGTCCTTTTTAACTTGCGGGAGACAACGAAGCAACACCCCATAGATATTAAAAAGCGAAAATTGAGATTAGGATTCTGTAATAACATGGGAGAACTGAGCTCGGGGGAAAGGCGTGGCCCTACTCTATTGGGGTTTACAGGAATACCTAGTAAGGAATATGTTTTTAAGGCTTTGTTTCCTTTCTGTCCTCCTTTGGACTTGCGAGTGTCTGGTAGCCCTAATGAATGTTTCACATTGAATGACTGAAGAACGTGAGTTCAACATTTTACGTCTTCTATCTGTCCCACAAAAGTAACGATATCTGGGCCATGGTTCATGAGTCCACAAGGGGCAACAACTGCGATAAAGCTATCCTGCATATAACAAAATAATTACAAAAGTAAGGTTGACCTAATTCTTTGTATTAAATGAAAAATAAATGTGGTCTAAAAAAACCCACTTATACGCTTTATATCAAAACGTTTTGATAAACGTAAAATGTATTAATATTTTTTTATAATCTTGACAAGCAATAGCTATGAATAGATCAAAGCAGATTACCTATTTTTAGTTTCAAGGGCGTCATCCAATCAAATTGAAGCTCTATTTTTAACTCACAAGTGAAACTAATATAAATAAAACTAGGTTAGGATACACTAGCAACACATCCAGTGATAAGCCGCGCGGGTCTTACAATCGCAAATCATTGAGATATCTAATGATGTTCATAGACCACTGCAACAAAATGAAGAAGTTCTTAGCCTGCTGTACTCAACAAGGTAAGAAGATATACATCTAGGGGTTGAATGTTCTGTACTAAATGATGTCATAACTCTAAAATCTACACATAGACTCTGCGCTCAATTAACATGAAATAAATTCATATTTGTACTTTTAATCTTATCTACCGATGATTCTAAAACTAACATCTCTATACAATCTCATGTCGACCTACGGCGGTATCTTATACTTGAAGCCTATAACAGTATACCTGAAATGCTTAGACGTAGGATTTAATAGTATATAATAATAATCTAAAAACATGTTTTGTAGGCTATGTTATAAGCCCTAGTGCTATAGGCCTAAACATAGGCTACTTTAGAAAGCTTGCGAAAGAAGACATATAGGCTTAGTCTTAAACTGGTGTAGACACTTAAGGCCCATCTCTATTATTCTTTATTCAACACTTGTACCTTATGACCAAAAGGGACCTATGCATTAGAGTCTATATCTAAATATAGCCTACACAGTAAGAGACAACCCGTGGTGTCTATACATTAAGGCCAATCAAGTTAGACTTTACAACCCGTAAGGGTTGTCCTCCCTGTTCTTTTAGCCGCATTACAGCAGCACAAGTTACCTATCCGGGGCCAATTTCTAGAGCAAGATAAAGGGATCATGGGTGGCCCTTGCGTCATAGTCCCTCTTGTTGGTGTGATCCAAAGGAATGCTTCCTATTACTTTTGGCCCCAACTCAGTCGCAGAAGCTGCTGTTGGAAATTAACTATGATGCTCCCAAAAGGGGCTTCACTCCTGATTTTACCTCGAGGTTGTCTCCTGAAGCCCGCAAAGCAGCAGGGGCTTGAAGTCAGAGTACCCTTCTAGATGCATTGCCTTACTAGGCTGAAGAGCTCCATCTGCCCGAACCTCTTAGCTTTGAAGCGTCAGGTATCCGCATTTCCCCCTTCACTTATTAGTTAGAGCACTTTTGATGGGCTTAGTATCTAAGCCACACGAGCAGGCCCGGTTCTGAACTTATAATTGTCAGAGGCTATTTGAGACGCATTACGCAACATACACAAGAAAATTAATATAGGCCCTATCAGTCCAAACTTGCCACGCTTTAATGTAAGCCTAACTGTTTTTAGGACCATTTCTACTATAGTCTCGCTAAGAAATGAGACTTGTCAGATACAGACGATATGTCACACAAGAAAAAGAGAAACTTAGCCTAGGGTTATTCATAAATAACCCAACACAAAGTGTCTTTTGAAACGCGCTATTTAGATGATGATCTAACACTAGGTCTATGCCTAACTATAGAAAAAGGTCTTTTTTTTCCCTTTGAGTGTCAGACCTATTTTGGAATAACTATTAAATCAATTGTTGTCTGCCTGTAGAACACGAAGATAAAAGAGAGGGACGAAGGCTGCGCAGAAAGATGGTGATCGTTGGAGACGGTGCCTGCGGCAAGACCGCCCTAGTGACCAGGATGGCTACCGGAAGCTTTGTGGACATTGGCTACATCCCAACAGTGTTTGAGACGGACATGATTGAAGTGAATACGGGCAGGGAGACAGTTGATCTGGTCATATTTGATACAGCGGGTAAGTTGGATCACTTAACCTCTCAAACTGAAATGTATGCACGCTGTGAGCACGCGCCTTGGAATCAGATCGAGGCTTGATCTAACACGTGTGCCACTTAGCTCTACGTGTGCCACTTAGCTCTACGTGTGCCACTTAGCTCTACGAATGCTTGTATTTTGATATGTTGGTAAAATGTTTTGTAAAATGTTCGACATGTTTCGGATGTTCCTTCAGAGTTGAAGATAGTTTACTTCCTAGTCCAAACCTCCCGCCGGACGACGGGGATGGTAACGGGCAGGGTATGAACCCGGGACCATCGAGACGTCCGAAAGATGATCCAGCGCGTATACCGCACGACCAGGACCAGGCAGCCAAAATATATTTGTCTATATATGATTGAACTGAAAGGTGACGAGGGTGCTGAGCTAATTGTTCGCAAGAAATAACCAAGTCTTTAGCATCAATAAATAGAAAGATCTCATTCATAGACAATATACATTTACATCTTTTAAAAGTCAATTTTTTTTTTAAACTATTGATTTTAAAAAGTTGATTTAGGCCTACTAACTAAATAAAGCAGCAATAATTATAAAAGGCTTACAAAACGTAGCTATGGTAGGCCCTATTAAAGTTAACCGTCAGCCATAGATCAAAAGGTGTGAAACGGGTACTTTACTTTTTGTTTGTTATCATATTAATGGGGAATATTGTACAATATCGTACAGGAGAATAATTTAAGGAAAGCATGAATAAAACTTATATTCATGTATGATCTAGAGTTTCATAAGTTCTATTTTTAATCTATTTCCTAACAGGACAAGAAGACTATGATCGTCTGAGGCCATTCTCTTACAGCGATGTGGACGTGGTTCTCATCTGTTTTTCTTTGGCCGACTCTGACACGCTGTTAAATGTCATGTCCAACTGGGTTCCAGAAATTCGTTATTACTGCAAGGACGCGCCCATCATTCTAGTTGGCAACAAGAAAGACCTTCGGGACCCGGAACTCTCTACTTCATGCAAGAGCTCAACGCATTCACTCCTGGCCGATTCCCCAGCTGCAGAGTCCGCAGCCGTGCAGGAGACAAGCGCAGCTAGGCCAACGTCAGTTTTCGAAGACCTGAGCAGGCCAGTCTACAAGGTCAATGCTCCGGTGAAGCACAGCGAGGGCGCCTTGATTGCAGGGAGGATCGGCGCCATGGCCTACTTTGAAACGTCTGCCCTGAAGGGCGATAATGTGGAAGAGTTACTGCTGGCCACAACCAAAGCAGCAGTGTTGGGTATCAAAAAGTCCAGGAAATACAGACCATTTACTGATACACTTAGGAGCTGGAAATCTGTACAGGCTTTGAGGGGAAAGAACAGCTGATAGGATAAATCTTCAGGCTTTGATGGGAAAGAGCAGCTGATAGGATAAATCTGTAGGCTACAGGCTTTGAGGGAAGAAAACAGCAGATAAGACAAATCTGTACATGGTTTGAGGGGAAACAGTAAAAGATTTTACAAACTATTGAAAGACCCGAAGCTTGTTTTCTCAGCTAAAGAGTTGGTAGGAGCAAACAGGTCAAGCTCGGGCTTACACAGAAATGAAATTATGACCTGAAGACAGTCTCAACATACTGCCTCACAAATGTAAGCCATGTTTTGTTACGTTTGTTACAAACTACATTACATTGATGATCTTTGAAAGAAAAGTGATTGTGTAATACAGTATTAAACTGGCATTTCTATTCATCACTTAATCACAAGAGAATACAATATGGCGAATTCACAAATTGATATCTTCATGTACTCCTTATCATGTTGGAGAGTTCAGATATTTTCAAACTCGTTTTTTTTTTATGTAACAGGTTGTTTGGGGTGTATTGTTTAAGTATGGGTGGAATCCTACACATGAATACATTGGATGGAAAAAGAGACATTAAACAGAAGAGACATTTATCCAGTGTTAACTAGGGTTGTGATCTTATAAAACAAGGGCAATAATTGAGTGAGCAAGCTTGGATTTCCTATACAGCTTTAAAAAAATGACTTGCAAACAATAGTGACTTCGACTTTCACGGGTTATTTTATTTTACATTTTAAACTAATTTTTAAAATAAATTTGATTTACAAGTTACAAACCAACACTCTACAATATAGGGTAAACTGTTTTTATTTATATATTTATATGCTTTAATATAGGGTGAACTGCTTTTATTTATAACACATGGAAATTATAGGTTTCAAAATTGGGTAACATTTCTTATATGGCCAGAAGTTATATCTCATGAGATGAAAACCTCTTGCTTAATGCATGGATGAGAATGAGAAACATCTTGAGAATTGTTTACAAAACCACATGAGACTCTATCATAATGTATAGGTATAGAATGTTCTGTAAGTAATGTGTATTTATTTATATATATATATAGTGCAGTTACATCAGATGGGCGCGACCCTGATCTTGTCTCATTTTCTCCGTTGGGAATTTTTGCTTTGTACTAATATTAGTCCTGTGTCCAAGTGATCAAAAATTTTATTAAATTAAGGATTTGTTCAATATTCTGAGATTGAAGTCTATGGCGTTTGGTGTTGTGCTAATTGATGCAAAGTCTCATTGTATTATACAATGCCAATTGTTGAAATACTAAGTTTAGTCTAAGGATTCCTTTCACTCTTCTCATTTTCTCTTTTGTTATCAGTTGGTTTAGTTTAGGGGCACAAGCTTTTTATAAAACATTGTTACTTCAAAAAAATAAAGTGATACGAAATGTATGCCTGTTAGATTTATAAATCAATTTTTTTTATTTGTCTTTTATTCATGTTTTAAATATGGTGGAGCCATGGTGAATACATCACACTTATCTCAGGTATATTAACTGTATTAAATGCAATATCTTTGTGATCACATCAATTACTCAGTACTTTTTTTTTTTTTGTGTGGTTTTATTTATCTGATGCAATAGAGTTATCTATTTATATATTTTATTTGCTAATGTTCATTCAAAAATTGTATTAACTGTGATATAATTTATTACATGTAAACAATAAACTATTAAAGATTTTATTTTTTGTGAACAATTGAGCTGCATTTCATTTTTAAAAATTATTTAAACCATTTTTGTTATAAATTATTATTAAATATACGTATACATTTCACATTTCATTTCCTTTACTAATAGAATCCATGAAATAAACTTAGTTTTAAAAAAATCTTTTTAAGAAACCATCAGACAATGATAATTAACTTTTATATCTTAGCTAAAACTATATTTTTAAACAGTGTACATAATGTAACCCACAATAGAAACATGATAAAATATAAGCCTTAGAAGAGATTGGAGCATGCTGTAAGTATGAAAGATGTGTTATAAAAAAGGCAGTTTAAAAAAAAAACACTTACATTTGGTAGAAACATTGTTATCTGGAATAAATTATCATACACATTGTCTGTGATCATCTCATACATTTTCTCTACATCCAGCTGAGGGAAGCTAACATTCTCAGATCCTGTGCAGGAAAAACAAACTTTGAATCTCAAAAAAAAAAGTTTAAAAAAAATTGATCTTAACAAATAATTGAGAAGAAAGATGAGTTATAAAAAAGCAGTTTCAAAAAAATAAAAATGCCATGAAATGAAGAAATAAATAGACATTAACATTTTTAAATTAAAATCTCTAAAAAAAGAAAATTCACAAATTTGGTTTAAATAGATTTATAAACACTGTGAGAAGATAAATCTGTAATAAAAGCCTATATTCTGATATGGTCATATCAACCTAGTAAGATAGTTGAAAAGTTTATACAAAGCCTCTTATTTAAATTTGTACCACCCGGTAAAATAAATAATTTGGCAAAATTTAAGTCACTGGTTAATATGCATGCATAGGATGTAATCATCTTCTTTTTTTAAAGTAACATCTGTATTGTATAAGGTAAGATAAGATAATTCTTCCAATGTTGCATCACCTGCATATATAAAAATGGTGAACCGTGACAAAAAAAACTTACGTGAATAATGTGTGCATATTTTCAGGACATTGGACGCAGTCAGGGGATCCCCTTCACTTTCTTTATGCCGCTGTCCCAGGAGACATCTCTGACCCAACACTGGGTCATTGCAGAGGTCAAAACTGTTGCAGGTGAATGTTGGGTTTGAGAGACATGATGCAGCGCAGTCAGCAGGCGTATTGACATAGACATAGTTAGCTGAATCATTCATACCCACATCCATCACCCTAGAAAACTGAGCTGAAAAAAAGATTATGTTCATGGATGAGAATGTTACATGTCATTAAGTCCTTCCTCACCCATACATAGTTTTGTTTTTGGTCTCGTATCATTTTGTCATTCAGTTTTCTAATTTTAAAACAAAAAAAAGTAGCACAATGCTATTTTAAAATTGTTTTTGCATGTTTCGAATATTTCTTCAGAGTTGGAAGATTATTACATCCTAGCCCAAACTTCCTGTAGGATAACAGAGAGAGCTGAGCTGGAGCTTGAGATCATCTAGACTACACTTCATAGCGCAAACCTCAAGACCAGGAACTAATTCTCTAAGGCAGCTTACATCTTCAAATGTAGTTCAATCACATGCAACTCAATCATTGCTAGTATTATCTATGAGCAACCCCCTCCCAAACAAAAAAGAATTAACTTGATGATAGTTTATATAGGCCTAAGCAGTCATAATAACATTTTTTTTAAATATCCCCACCAGGGAATGGAACTCATGCTAGTGACCAATCTAAGTGGATGAAAATTACCTCCCCAGGTACCAAACAGAACAGGATGACCCAAGTCTAAGTAAACAAATCTTCAGATAGCAAAATATCTTGTGGTATTAGAGCAGAGTTGCCTGAATCAGCCAGGAAAACAGACAACTGGGCAGAGTTTAAGCCATTGATTAACATGCATGACTAGATTAACCCATGGCTGTAATCATCTTCTTTTTTGAAGTAATGTCCGTTTTTTATAAGAAAAGATAAGACATTACAATCTGTCAGCTTTGTAACTATCTTCCATCTTCAACACAGATAACTTTAAACATAAATCCTTTCTTAACATTAAACTTCATACCATTAATAATTTCACAGAGATAGATTGTCTCATCACTTTCTACCACTGAAGAGGTTTGAGCTATAGCATGCTTATACTTTGAAAAACAAATATATTATCAAAAGAACCTGGGCAATGTGTCTCAGCCTCCCCCACTCAGGTGGACAGGGTCATTAAAGGAGATGATTAGGCCAATAGGCAAGAAAAAACAGAACCCTCTGTTGGGGTGCCTAAGGGATGAATCCATTGCACTGGTGCGGATGGAAGAAAGCCACAACAAATATGTCACTATTCACAAACCGCTCCTTGCAGGGCTACTTTTATGGCAGACACCTGCATAGCTGATGCAGTACAGAGAAGGAATGTGGAGTTTTTCTGGTGTGCTCTGCCTTTGGCCTCAATTCTACTCCAATCATTGGAAATAGGCCTGTATCTCAGTGACATAACTAGCCAGTATTGTCTCTGGAATGGTTGTTACACATCACTATACTTAAGCTACAAAATAAAATTGTGAACTGCTATGTTCTGGTGTGTCAAACTGGCTTAGAGTCAGAATGTGGGTGTGTACTGTGTTGTTATGAACTGTTTTGTCATTCTTGTTTAATAAAGTCTTTGAAAGAGATGTTTTCTGAGTTTTCTATGTAAGGATACTACACTGTCGAAGCAGGACGTTTTGGCACAGCCGTTTTGGCACAGCCGTTTTGGCATATGGGACGTTTTGACATGAAATGTTTTGGTCACATAATTTACGTTCATTGTATTATTTCTTTGAAAATAATCATACATATCTTTGTTTTGTATGCCTGTTTGTGTCGAACATATTTTTCATGTACAGAACAATAGATACTTTTGTGCGTTATTTTTGGTAATTAAGTTTGCTATTTATATATTGTTAAATCACTAATATTACACACAAGACCAGGCTGCTATCCATACTTCACAGTATGCATGCATGAAATAGGCAAAGATATTAAGACTTTTTTTTCATTGGGTGGGGGTGGGTGGGGGGGGGGGGGTGGGGGGGGGGGAAGAGTAGAATGTATACTTTGTTTATCTTGGTATAATATAGTGAAAAATCTGTTTATTATACATTTTTAAACACATTTTTAAGTGAAAAACATAAGCAGTTTTTGTACATTATATAATAAGCTATTTGAGTAATTATTTTTTATATCTGCTAACAAAACTTTTATTATGTGAACTATTAGAAGTCCATTAATCAATGTGACTTATGATTTACTGCATGTAAATGTGTGTTTTTGTTTCACATCATTTTCTTTAATTAACCTTAGGCCGCTCTCAGAATTTGTGTTTTAGTTTCATATCATTTTCTTTAATTAACCTTGGGCCGCTCTCGGAATTTAAGATTAAGTTCATAAATTCGCACCTAGGGATCTCAAGAAGAGTGCTAGAAACAGATTATCGTCTTACCCATGAGAGAGGGAAGGGGTGGAGGAAAGAGTATATACAAGGAGTGAAATGTGCCCAGAAGAGAAGGGGCGGGATAGGTGTCACAGGTAATGACCAGTCTGAAAGAGATGATCGCCAGACGCATGACGCCAACGACCAGTGCTCGGTGCTGGTTTTGTCTTCACTTTTTTTACTTAACCTGCGTCTAGGGGAGACGTCACCCAAATCACCCCTAATCCTAACCCAATTAATCAAAATAAATCTTTTAAGAGTATCTTAGCTTGTTCAGATATAAAACTAATGTCAATTCATTTTTTTAAAATGTCTTTTGGAAAGAAATCGAAGAAGGCCCTCCAGTGCCCTTAGCAGAACTCACATATAGTTAAAGGGGAGGGGACAGCATGTCATTACCATTCAGGAATCTGACTTATTATATATTCATGAAATAAGCAAAACCTTTATTTTAAAAAATTAAAACATTCGCTGGACGGTGTTAGAATTCATACTATACATACAATATTATAGTAGAGTGAAATAAACATTGTTATAAAAACTACGTGCTTATTAAATTATCATGAAATTATATCTCGCGCCAAAACGTCTCCGCCAAAACATCACGTACCACTACGCTGTTTACAAACATTATCTTTTGGCACTGTGGTGAATTGAGTGGTGACAGTAGTGCACAAAGCAGTATATTATGTATTTTCTTTTAGACGAAAATTTTGAATTTACCAAAAGGAGGTATTGATCCCAGGGCAGTAGCTTTGATGTAGACACTAGTGTCATCATAAGTGACTGAAGCTTGCTGGAATCTAATAGGTGAAGACATGGTGATCTCAGACATCAGAACAATTGCATCATTCAGGAAACTGGTAGAAGCCTGGTCCAGGATAGGATGGTACGGTTCTGAAGAAAAATTAAATTTTATCCTTGCAATCATGTCTATATATATTCTGTATTTTTAAAACATTAAAACATTGTGACCTTTAGGCTTAGAAAATAAAATGCTCTTACTCAATTCCTAGGATTCATAAACTGCTTTAAAAGCACATACACAGACTTTCTTAAATCTCTCTCCACCTATTTAACATTCTGTTTGGTTTATCTATAAATCTCAGGAAAAACATTAGAGGTGCCCCACGAAAATGCTTTAAAGACCAGTTTAGCGCCAACTTGCTTTAACTGACATAGAAGAAAAGAGCACCTGGTTGCAGGCGGCCTCAGAACGAGACAGCTGGAAGTCGCTTACAAAGGCAGCGGTATGCAAATTTGAGACCAAAAGAAAATCCGCTGCTAAGGACTGAAGTAGATGGCGAAAAGAAAATCTATAAATCGACCATGGTTATGCCTGTGCTAAATGTGGCGAAATATGTAGGTCACAGCTGGGGATGCATAGCCATAGGAAATACTGCATTCCTTATTAATTTTTGGACTTGAAGACAAGCCTTATAATTATTATTATAGAGAGAAAAAAAAGGATAATTTTGATCCCAGTCAATGATTGATTTATATGATATATATATATATATTAATAAGATTGCTTTACATTTCTTTATTTATATATATTTATACATTGCTTTACAGCAGAGAAATTCATTTGACTTTTCAAGTAGCCAATACATAAACATTTGAACTTAGTACATTCATCATGTACCTATACATTTGATAAGTTAAACAATATGTAATTACTTACGATTTTTAAAAATAATAATGAAACTTTGTTTCTCTTTGGGATCAATACAAGGTGATGTGTCGTAAAAGTTGACAGTGTAATGCTGATCATTGAAGTCGTAGAAATTGGTCGTTATAAAAGAACCAGTCTGTAAATAAAAAAAAAAAATTATTTATAGAAAATTTCTAGTTGCACTTACGCCATTTGTTTTAATAGTGATAAGAATCAATGATTGATGGTTGTCAATGTTATTATTTTTTCTACAATATAATAATAAATGTTATCTATTAATATCTCATTATACTATTAGCTATTTAACGTACAGTAATATCTTGAATCTCTAGCATGACTGGCTGGTTGCGAGTGATGTCTGTACTATCAGGAGCAACATAATCCCAGCCATCCTGAGAGAAAAGTAATGGTGACTTGTATTAATGAAAGTTCAAAGCATTATTAGAATTACTTTGTGTTTACAACACTTCATTTTGAAGACATAAAGGTATCCAAATAGTTAACGGAAACAAAAACATTAATGTAGTTTTTTTTGGATGAATCAGGAGAACTCTGTCTAGATGTACTTTAAAAGGATTTTGTGATCCTTGTATTCCTGCCATCAGGGCCGGTCTTAGCAATTGCGGGGCCCTATGCGAAACAGATTGCACGGGGCCTAGTCTGGGTAGGGATAAGTACAATGTCAAAATTAAGATTATTTTAGTTAGAAAATACTTTCGTCTTTGCAATAAATTTTTAATAAATGAAAGCTCGCAATGCTGTTTTTATTTATTGGCACCCCAAAAATATACAATATCTTCCATTTTTTAGGAGATTTTAATAATTTCAGGAGATTTCCAGGGATTTTTCGTATATTTTGCCTTTTGCAAACCCTGTTATTATTTATAAGTTATAATGATTTAATTTAATAATTTACACTTAAAATTAGCACGGGGCCTATAAAAGAGTGGGGCCCACTGCGATCGCATAGGTTGCAGTGGGCTAAGACCGGCCCTGCTTGCCATATCAAAAAGCTAACTTCCTTTCACCTACACTGCCTGAGAAAAATTCATGTGAATTTTTTTGAGCACATAACAGAGATATATAAATCCTACAGTTGTCACAGATGAACAGTATCCACGTCACAGCTAAAGGTCCCAATTACAATGGTCAGGACAAATAATCGATATGCCTGAAAATTGCATTCCAAACTGATATCTTTATGGGGAGCTGTGTGCCAGAAAACTCTCAGGTGGTCAACACAAGCATTACAAAGACACTTTTAAGAGCTACCTCAAGGTATGGGAAAGGCTCTTAATTGCTCCTCAGCATAGCAAGTAAGAAAATTGTCCATCATCAGAGAACGTAGATCTAAAAAAAAAAAAGACTGAGAAAAGAAGCAGACATAATTCCAGCAGATAACGACTACTGATGCCATGTATGTGGCCAGCTTTTTAAAGCCATTAGAGAATCCCTAAGCATGGGCTTAGCTTTTGTGCAAATATGACATATGGTTCAAGTATAATTTCAAGTACTGACTTTTAGATTATGTTTATACATTAATAGATGTATCAAGTTACTTACAGACTGAAAATAGAACTTGAATACACTTGAAGAAGATATGTTGTAAGCACCAATTTTAAAATCCTTGCGTCTAGATTCAAACACATCACAAAGTATTCCTCTCACTGTTTTCTGTAAGAAAGAACATTTAAAAATCCTACGATGTAGTTAAATATAACAAATCAAAGAATTCAAAGAAATTTCAATGCATAATTAAATAAAATCTATTTCAAATTAGATTTAGATATTCAATAATCTTATAAATTACAGATTTTCTTTTAGAAGAGAAGATAGTTATATCCTACAGGTATCCATGTGTTTATCTATATGTGCATGTTAGTTAGAGACTTAAACTCTGATAGGTCACTAGTTTTCCTGGCTGATTCAGGCAACCTGTTCCATTTTCTAATGGCACTAGGGAAGAAGGAGCACTTGCATGAATCAGTTGAAGCATATAGAAAGTCCTAGCATATGGCACTGATTGGTTTCAGTCTCATACATTGCTAAATTAAACATAAAACCCTCTGTAACACTATGGTTTGGTAGAGAATCACGAGAAATGTAAAATATATATTCATGGGGTACCAGTTGGTCACATGATTAGACAGACCACATGGGAGGAGTCCACCCCATGATTTGTTAGAAGACAGACGTGTCTTGTATTTTAAGATAAAAGTATTGAGAACTATGTATGTGATAATTTTCCAAGGATTATAGTCTATTCTATGTGAAGTGATTTGTGCTATTTGTGATGGCTGAAGTTGCCAATTTATGTTATGAAGTATTTGTGTAATAAAAACCATGTCTGCTAACTCTGAAGTCTGTTAATAAATCTACATGTAGTGTCTTAGAACTTAGTAGATAAAGTGGTACACATGCACAACATAAAATTTAGTGCATGTACAAAGATATTTAATCAATAAAACAAGAACCATTCATCAATACCAGAAGAGGTATTTACAGCACACCAATCCAGTAACACCAATAGAAAGTTGGGTGTTACACCCTCAGGGGTCATTGATTTTTTTTTTCTAATATTAATTTTTACATTCTTTGGATGTAATTCTATGTTATAACCTACCTCACCAACATAGATGTATGAATCATCTAAATAAAACATGCTCTGTGGAGATTTCAATGACACAATCAAGCTGCCATCTTGAGTGGACTGTCCAGTGACCACATCAAAACTTCCTTGTGCAATCGGCTTGATGAAACATTGTTTGGTCACTTCATTGATCTGGTAGGCCACACCTGGCGATAAGTAAGAACACAAAGTTACATAGCAGGAGATACAATCATTCCTCATTGTTTTAAGTACAACTAAACTGTTGAAGAGATGCAAGCAAAGCAGTTCAGCTTCAAACTGCTTCTTTAATTAGCTATCTTCTTAGAGATTTTATTTCTTGTGCCTGTAAAACCCTATGGACAATCTTTTTCACCCACATAATAATGACTATGCCTTTGTTTCCAAAGATTAAGGATGAGTGCAGTGTTTCACATGGTTATCAAACCCATCTGTGGCCTGCATATTTATCCACATCTGATGCAGACAAAGCTGTCATCTGCCAGTGGTCTATTTAAGTTTTGTTTACGTCTTCTGTGCATTATATTTTTTTAAAGCTATTATATAGCATACTTTCATGCTTTTAGCATGCTCAGAGGGCTATTGTCCAATCTATTCTATATGGGATTTCCTCTGGGCCTCAAATGAGTGTCCTGTGCTCTCCAACTGTCTCTTTCTGAGGTTATCCACTGCCAAATATTTTTTTCTATGCCAATGAGGGCAAAATAGCACCTGAGTTGATCTTTATAGCACTTTCAGATGTGTGTGTGTTGGGTGGTGGTGTGCTTAACTGGATGTCGGAGGAAAACAATCTTGGTCTTGGGTTTTGTCCAAATGTTTACATTTATGTCCAACACCTGCCGTAGGCATAGGCAAACTAGGCAGCCGCCTAGGGCCACCGATTGGTGGGAGCACAGGACTCAATATTTTGTTAGAGAAAGAATGACTTGTGCTCAATGTTATTGTCAGAGTACACTAGCTTGACTAGGTTTGAAATAAATTGTGTCATTATATTTTTTCTATGTTTAATTTTATTTTTCTATTTCATTTGCGGGAGCCAACAAATTCACTTCACCTAGGGCCTTCAATTACCTAAGGCTGGCCTTGATCCCATGGATTTACAGACTTAATAGAGTTGGTTTTGACCGGTTTACCTTGTGCCTACAAGAATAACTTAAGAGATTCATTCATAGTCCAAATGATGGATATAGTCAGGCCCACACAAGCGGCACTGTCAGCGGATGGTCTGGAGACTCATATCAGTATCAGTGCTGCTTACTCTGTCTTCCAATGAAATATTTAAGAAACGGAGAAGACAGCACAAGAGGAATGAGCTTCATGTATGCTCTTGCTTCACATTTGCAGACTAACTTCTATCATATAAGACTGTTCTTTTATTCTAACAAACTCAATTATTCCATATTAAATTTTTTTAACAATATTGTGAATGAATTACAAAACTAAGTAATTTGACTATAATTGAAAGAACACATTTATAACAAATGTCCCCGGGAGATAACAAGCAAATACCAAGCTTCTAAAATCTTCTTGTGCATAATTCTTGTCCAACTCACACATTTGTCTCTCCACTGTAACAGAGCTGGAAATGTATGCTCTTGCTTCACATTTGCAGACTAACTTCTATCATATAAGACTGTTCTTTTATTCTTACAAACTCAATTATTCCATATTAATTTTTTTTAACAATATTGTGAATGAATTACAAAACTAAGTAATTTGACTATAATTGAAAGAACACATTTATAACAAATGTCCCCGGGAGATAACAAGCAAATACCAAGCTTCTAAAATCTTCTTGTGCATAATTCTTGTCCAACTCACACATTTGTCTCTCCACTGTAACAGAGCTGGAAATGTATGCTCTTGCTTCACATTTGCAGACTAACTTCTATCATATAAGACTGTTCTTTTATTCTAACAAACTCAATTATTCCATATTAAATTTTTTTAACAATATTGTGAATGAATTACAAAACTAAGTAATTTGACTATAATTGAAAGAACACATTTATAACAAATGTCCCCGGGAGATAACAAGCAAATACCAAGCTTCTAAAATCTTCTTGTGCATAATTCTTGTCCAACTCACACATTTGTCTCTCCACTGTAACAGAGCTGGAAATGCATGGACACATGAACTAAATTATCTGAAGTGATGAGTTGAACCTGACTCACCTGTGACAAAGTCATGAATATATGTAGTCATAACTGGTGTGGAGCTGTATGCATCTCTAGTGTCGTAGCGAACTATGTCCATCATGCTGTCATACCAGACCTTCAGAAATAAGTTGTCAAGTAAAATCAACATTTTAGAGAAAATGAGACTATCCTGCATTCTAGCATCAAAGTGACTTCACTTACAAATGTCTCAACAACTCTGTTGAGCTGAGGTAAAACTGTTTCCAGTCGGTATGAGAACTGTGTGGGCAGCATGGGCAAAGTTTTATTTTTTAATGGCTGACCTGGAAGTAGTTTAGAGAAAGAGATACTTACACCAACATCAATTAAATATATTATCAAATTAACAAAAAGTAAATGTGTAATACTTTTTAGAAAATAATGAAGTTATCCATATTATTCTGCCTGGTTGAGAGTATGCTTGAACTTAGCTTGGCTTGGCTACCTTTGAAGGGGGCTCGAGGTTCCACGCCCAACTCGAGCAGAGTTGTATTTACTGAGCGCCTAAAGGCAGCATGGAAAACCTTCTCCCAGATACCCCCTCTCCCACTGGTACACAAATGAGATTGGACCATAGTGCTCTAAGTATGCCATAAGCATGAAAGTAGCGCTATATAAAAGCTATAATATATATTTAGGCCTATATATATATAAAACAATCTGATTTTGACCTAGTTTCCACATGACAACAAAAATATGTAAGCATACCCTTAATCTTGTGACTCTAGATCTGTGACAAATTAACAAAAAGTAAATGTGTAATACTTTTTAGAAAATAATGAAGTTATCCATATTATTCTGCCTGGTTGAGAGTATGCTTGAACTTAGCTTGGCTTGGCTACCTTTGAAGGGGGCTCGAGGTTCCACGCCCAACTCGAGCAGAGTTGTATTTACTGAGCGCCTAAAGGCAGCATGGAAAACCTTCTCCCAGATACCCCCTCTCCCACTGGTACACAAATGAGATTGGACCATAGTGCTCTAAGTATGCCATAAGCATGAAAGTAGCGCTATATAAAAGCTATAATATATATTTAGGCCTATATATATATAAAACAATCTGATTTTGACCTAGTTTCCACATGACAACAAAAATATGTAAGCATACCCTTAATCTTGTGACTCTAGATCTGTGACAAATGTTACTCCATGACAATAAGACTCATTATTTCATAGTATATTTCATTTGTAAGCCTATTAAATTTATTAAAGTTATGTATGAAAAGTGTGCCAAAAGCGGTTAGCAGAAAATCTCCCAATGTGCACAAAGGCTTTTGTTGATTGATGAACAATGCCATTCCAGACAAAAACTGACTATTTTGTAGCACTAAAAATACCTTAAAAACAAATTCTTAATTAAACCCTTTTAATTTTAACTTTTACCAGTCAGTCCATTCTGTCTGTTCAGCACCTATATGCTTCACATTCTCCATTTGTTAGTGCACTCAGAAATTAAAGTGTGCCACTGCTTTTTTGTTTCAAGCCAGCAGTATCATTAGGCACAAGCCCTGATTGTTAGGCAGATTTCTTTCTTTTTTATAAATATTTTAGCTACAGAAGTAGAAAATGTTATCTTTATGACATGTGCATCTTGAATATAAGCATGTTTTCTCGATGCACACATGTGCACTGCCATTATTTAGTTGTATTTGTTATCCTGATAGATGTGTATACTTCACTTAAGTTGCAATTTAGTTGCATTTGTTATCCTGATAGGTGTGTATACTTCACTTAAGTTGCAATTTAGTTGTATTTGTTATCCTGATAGGTGTGTATACTTCACTTAAGTTGCAATTTAGTTGCATTTGTTATCCTGATAGGTGTGTATACTTCACTTAAGTTGCAATTTAGTTGCATTTGTTATCCTGATAGGTGTGTATACTTCACTTAAGTTGCAATTTAGTTGCATTTGTTATCCTGATAGGTGTGTATACTTCACTTAAGTTGCAATTTAGTTGCATTTGTTATCCTGATAGGTGTGTATACTTCACTTAAGTTGCAATTTAGTTGCATTTGTTATCCTGATAGGTGTGTATACTTCACTTAAGTTGCAATTTAGTTGCATTTGTTATCCTGATAGGTGTGTATACTTCACTTAAGTTGCAATTTAGTTGCATTTGTTATCCTGATAGGTGTGTATACTTCACTTAAGTTGCAATTTAGTTGCATTTGTTATCCTGATAGGTGTGTATACTTCACTTAAGTTGCAATTTAGTTGTATTTGTTATCCAGATAGGTGTGTATACTTCACTTAAGTTGCAATTTAGTTGTATTTGTTATCCAGATAGGTGTGTATACTTCACTTAAGTTGCAATTTAGTTGTATTTGTTATCCAGATAGGTGTGTATACTTCACTTAAGTTGCAATTTAGTTGTATTTGTTATCCAGATAGGTGTGTATACTTCACTTAAGTTGCAATTTAGTTGCATTTGTTGTACAGATAGATGTGTATACTTCACTTAAGTTGCAATTTAGTTGCATTTGTTGTACAGATAGATGTGTATACTTCACTTAAGTTGCAATTTAGTTGTATTTGTTGTACAGATAGATGTGTATACTTCACTTAAGTTGCAATTTAGTTGTATTTGTTGTACAGATAGATGTGTATACTTCACTTAAGTTGCAATTTAGTTGTATTTGTTGTACAGATAGATGTGTATACTTCACTTAAGTTGCAATTTAGTTGCATTTGTTGTACAGATAGATGTGTATACTTCACTTAAGTTGCAATTTAGTTGTATTTGTTATCCAGATAGGTGTGTATACTTCACTTAAGTTGCAATTTAGTTGTATTTGTTGTACAGATAGATGTGTATACTTCACTTAAGTTGCAATTTAGTTGCATTTGTTGTACAGATAGATGTGTATACTTCACTTAAGTTGCAATTTAGTTGTATTTGTTATACAGATAGATGTGTATACTTTACTTTGACTTTTCCCATCCTTCTAGTAAACCGATGAGTTAATTGCGATGTAACTAGCAAACATTCTCAGGAATTATCTAGATGAGTGGTTTTAGCCATGGGTTTTCTATGTAACCTGCCCAGAATGGTAACATCATGGTTGCGAGGCAGTATGGATATTACCAAGGCATTTGTCCTCAGTTTCAGCTCACATTCTAAGTTGTCAATGTGCGGGAAGTAATCTAGTGTGGGTCATAACTTAAGTAACATATCTGGTTGTTCAGTAATGCCATCTTGCTGTGTGAGAGGCTGACTAAAGGCTTCCTAAAGCAAACTAAGGCCCTAGCCAGATCAGTTAATTATACTTTTTATGAAATAACAAAAGACATTATTATACAAAGCAAACCAGATTGATGAATAAATTAAAATATAAATTACAATGTTGATATTAATTTTTTCTAAAAAATTGAAAAAAAAAAAATTACCTGATAAAATCTTAACATTTATGGCTTTTTGAGGTTCATTATCCTAAACATAAACAGCAGTAATGTTAATAAACTGAGATTCTATTAATTTATTAAAAAACAAAATACTATATCTCAAGCATAGCTAAAAAGCTAAAATTAACATCACATACATTATACTAGAGAAATGGAATATATATATATTGATATAAACATAGACAACAATCTTCTCATATTTCCTGACTTTGGTAAAGTGTATTATTGTATTGAGCTTGCTAATTTATCATTCATAAATATAAATATAGGCCTATATGTATTTATATGAATGAATTAATTAAATTGAAGACTGTAAAAGCAATTCACTCAAAGCAGAAGAGATTCAAATGCCCCCTCATTGCTCTCTCTCTTCCACATTGACAACTTACCCCCATAGAAAAGTTAGGAATCATAACAATGAACTTTCCAGCAGCTACAGCCTGGGCTAGACTATTGAAAGCTTCTCTTATAAATGGCTCTCTCACACCTGTTCCTACAATAGTACCTGGAACACAAGGTTAGAACTATTAGAGATGTCAAAGTCCTATTTGAATTTACGAGTAGCATTAGAACAATTTCTTCTACCAATTTACAATAATGAATGACCTCTTTTCTAAACATTATCTGTCGTATGAGAAATGAAAATAAAGGAAAAATTACTTTCCCATCAATTTATAAAGACTATGTCTATGGGCACTGTTCTTGACAATGGAGGGCTGCCTGGTTGGGTGATATGCACTCTGGACTATTGTCTCAATAGTTTTGGGTTCAAACCCCACTTACCACCATCCCCCACTTTCCATCATGTGTTTTAATATAGGATGTAATAATCTTCAATTCTGAAGGAGCATCTAAAACATTTAAAATTAAATAAACAATCAGGAGATCATTAGTAAAATACTTTTTAAAAAAATTAACTCTTTCTCTTTTAATTGACGATGCCAACGTTGATTTGATTTTTATTGTAAGCAGTCACTATAGAGTTATTATAAAGTAGTTGAGACTTGTACCAGTTACTAAGTTATTACTACATTTGTCAAGTATGTCTATAAAGGTTTATTACTGATTATTCTTGGATTGTGTATCACATTTCCTATGTGGTGTTATTATTGTGCATATTAGACATATTATTTGTGTCTGCTACATCAAGAGTTATTTCCTCATTCATGAGAGAGAGGTATGAATGTGCAAGTATTCATCCTGATAATGCCTACAATATATAACATTATAATCTCATCTAAAATAATGTAGTGACAGTTGCCTTCCCATAATTAGTAAAAAAAAATGTAACATTGTCAGAAGAAGTCTATTTGTATCCCTGCAATTGCACAGTAGTCTAGTCTCATGACAGGAGTGTTATCTTATATAATACAGACGTTACTTCAAAAAAGAAGATGATTACGTCCTACACATCATGCATTTAGTCATGCATATTAACCAATGACTTAAATTCTGCCAAGTCACTGATTTTCCTGGATAGCTCAGGCAACCCATTCCATGCTCTAATAGCACTAGGGAAGAAGGAGCATTTGTACAAATTTGTCCTAGCATATGGGATGAGGAACATGCCTTTATCTTTGTGTCTTTCTGGGTATTTTATAAAATTTTGTTTTTGTATTTGAAGATTATGGTTCAGTGTTTTATGTATAATTGCTACTTTACTTTTGAGTCTTCTGTCCTGAAGGCTTTCTAAATTTAGTGATTTTACTAAAGGTGTTACTCTTTAATGTGAATATTCGTTTGTTATGAATCTCACTGCTCTATTTTGTGTCTGTTCTAAGTTTCTTAATGTTTTCTTGAGTTGAGGGGTCCCAAACGGAGGATGCATATTCTAGTATTGGCCTAACCAAGGTTAAATAGTTAGGACTCCACTTACGTGAGAAAGCATCACATTGGGTGGCATTTACTAAGACATCAGTTGTTGGAACACGTTTTTGAAGAAGCCTATCCAACAATGTTAACAGAAAGAAAAACAACAACAGTAAAACAACAGCCGAAGACTACTTAACAACAAGAGGTGATAACTAAAAGCATTAATGTTAGTAATGCACATTATTATTATATTCTGCAGAAACCAAAAAAAAAGCTTTGCACAATCTAAATCAGTCGATTATAGACATAAGTATATGTGAAGATCCTCGATAATATCTCTGTCGAAGTTGTCTTAATTTGCATAAAATAAATAAATTCACAAAACGTCCAATGAGCCTTAATTGATGTTCGTATCAATTAATTGGTAATTGTACTCTTAAAAAATTCTATCACAGTGATAGTCACATTTTTATATAGATGCTAAATTAAGACATATATTATTTGAAAAGAACAATACATTATTCTAAGATAAATGATAAATAAATTCATAAGAGTTATGGCCTGAGTGGCTTTGACCACTTGTTTGCTGAGAGCATAAAACTAAAGGCAGCATGAAAAGTTTCCCCCAGATACCCTCTTATAAAATATTGACGTTACTTCCTACGCTACCCTCTACACCCATATGTCTGTAAAAGAGACTGGTCCATTGAGTACTGAGCAATACATATATACATCATAAACATTTTTACTAAGTGACTTGCACTGAGATTTTGGTTATAATATCTTAAAGATTCAACCAATACGTCAACATCACTCTCTTGCCCTTAAGCCTGCTGTTTTCCAGTAGCAAGATAGTGTGAAGTTGTCCAGGTTGAGTTTGGGTTCAGTGTATGACCAAGGACTTTCTACACTTCTTGTCCTGCTCTTCAACGCTCAATAGTGCTTGTGATGGTGATTGACTATCTGTCCATTTAGTCGAGTCTAGACTTCATCATCAAGTTTGACAAAAATACAATATTTACTAAATATCATGTCATCAGATACCCTCCACCTGATTTAGCTGGGCAGTCAAAACAGCCCCAGAGAATATTAAGTGAGATTCAGGTGTCAAGTGGGGCCCAAAAGTGAACCAGGCTACCCTCTCTAAAGTATACTACCCCTTGACCACCAGAAGTTCTATTCCTAAAAAAAACACCCCAAACATATATAATACATTAAGTAAAAAATTACCTGCAAGCAAAGCCATCAAGAGGACAATATTGAAAAGCTTGGCAGGTGAAGTCTGAGTTTCTGATGCACAGGTCTGCACATTCATCAGGTAATGTAACACCTTTAAAGACTTTTGAATCCAAGTGTTCCACAGTCGATGCAGGGATCTTTTCAAACTGAGCTGATAAAAAAAATCTAATGTAAAGTGGTTGTTTCTGATAGTATCTTTTTATATATATAAGAAATGACAAATAGATTAATAACTTATCAAACCTATTGATCTAACCTCTGCAAAATTATACCTACTGCCCATGAGACCTAAAAGAACAGAAAACTTCCATTTTCTGTTGGGCTTTAAAACAATATGTATAATATAATGCATGTAGTACTAGTAAAAGATTGATAGAGTCAATGTGATTTTGTAAGGTAACATATCCACTTACAGACCTTTTAATCAATCTATGGGGCAGATTAATGCAAAGGTCACCTGTTTCTTTGCTAATGGTTAACAAACAAGGTATCATGTGACCAGCACAACAATAACCACTTTTACTTTCCCCAACTTAAGTCAGGTACCAATTAGAGTTGGGTATACTTTAAGTCCCAAAATTAAAAATCACAGTCTTCACAAAGATTTGAGCCCAGGACCTTCTTTTCAGAAGCCAAGCACTTTACCAATCAGCCACCACAACCCCTGTAATATTGATTTCCTGTAGTGATATAATATAATATATAGAATATAATTTTGATTTTCTTTTCAAGCTCTTATAAATTAAATACAAATCACTCAAAGTATTTACAAAATTTAGCAGTATATTTATATATTGAGCTTTAACCACTGCAGTGAAACTATTGGTATTATATATCTTATCAAATACTTTCATAAATACGTAGAGGACTTGTACTTGTGTGGAATCAAAAGAACCCAAAGAGCTTAAATAAAATCATAACTTGATAGACAAGAATTCAAGAGAACCAGATAACGGTGTTAACCTACTTCTGCAATCTTTCTGCTAACCCACAAGGCACTGGACAGACCCACATGGAGAGAAAGCACAAAGGAAAGGTCCTGGATTGAAGATGGCATATACACCAGAAGGGCGAAAGCCTGTGATCGCATTTGTGTATCAAGAATTTAAGTTGCAAGAGGTAAGAATGTCTCTCAAGAGATAAAACGTCACAGAATCCATGACGCAATGTTAACTTCATATCAATTTAAGCTTAATGAAGTTTTAATATTCAGCCACAAAATGTGTAAGTAGTATTCCAGTCTGATATATTTTTTTTTCAATACAGCATAAAAATGTGGTCTAGCTCCAATTTTATTGACAAAGTAGGCTAGCCTGTCAAAAGACTAAGACTAAGACTGCTTTATTGATCCTTATGGAAATTTGTTGTGATTAGTAAGAAGTAGTATTAAGAAAGGAGAGATATGTGGATATATGCATTGAAACTGCATCAAAAATAAGTTTGACTGGACTATAGCCTATTTGAAAGACCTAATGAAAAGCAAATATTGGAAAATATGTTTTAGAAATTCAAATATTCCTTGACATAGTCTCTAAATAAAAAATGGCCGTCTTAAAATTATTATCATAAAATATTATGAAAATGAAATTCAATCTAATTTAGGCAAAATATTACCTTTTCCCATATCTTGACAGTTTTTCAAAAGGTTTTGAGTTGAAGTGACCTTTTTACATCACTTTGAATGTCTAACAAAACAACAACAAAGATTAGGAATCATTATAACTCTACCCACCTGCGTTGGCTGTACCCAGAAGGACAACATTCACATAAGTATTAAAGTCTTGTCCCTCCACTGAGATATCTGTTATTCGAATAGGATGAACTTGCATAGTTGTCAACAAACCCATATGTACAGCTTTGATCCATGCAGATTCAGTCTTCGGGCTAAAATAAGCTAAAAATTAAATATTTTTCTTTTAGAGGTTCTTTTGTAACATAAAAATAACACTTATTTATTAGAGAAAAAATTCAGTACAAAAAAATACATTTTATCAATTTTAGACTGATAAGATCACCTTAAAAGATAAGTAAATTGAAGCTTTTTCCAAGATGCGGTGGTATATTGGATTGTTGATGCTAATCTCATCTATATTGACTTCTTAAAGTTAACATATGTGTGTAGTAGCTAACATAATGAACTAGCAAATTTGCTTTCATTTAAAACTAAATTGCTTTAGCAACTTTTTATTCACACCCCTCCCATATTATCCCTCCTGGAGACTTAACAATGTCCAAAGAAGATTTAAGGGATTTAGAAAAGTTACAGGTTTTTCTATCGATAGTTTATTAGTTATACATTCAAACGTCAAGAACATTTTCAGAAAAGAAAGTTTTCTAACAATTACATTGCTTCAGCAATTATAAATAAGAAATTTAAAAGAATTTTGTTTTTCAATCATAAGATACTAAAAACATGTCATGTAAAGTAAAAGTTCCCCTTTCAGACCTTGCAAGACCTTTACTTAATCCTGTGCACTCCCAGGGGAGCATAGGGTCGCAATATATAGGGTAGATGATATAATGGTCATCTATTTCTGTGGCCTATAATTAATGAGGGTGTAATGTGGCCAGCAAAACAACCAACCGCCTTTACTTTTCCCCAACTAATGTTAGGTACCCATTAGAGATAAGTGGACTGAAAGGCGGCCAAAGATTCTGAAATAAAAAATTCTGTCTTCTCCAGGATTAAAACCCAGGACCCCCAGTTAAGAAGCCAAGCACTTTACCGCTCATCCACTGCATCTCCTTTAAACACATAAATTGCTGTATAAATTTATTTAATAAAAAATAAATATTGGAGTGCTCTGTGGTAGTCAAAAAAAGAACACTGCTTCTGAACTGAGCTTCTTAAGTTTAAGGTTGTTTGAATGAGTTCCTAACGTTTGATGAGTGAAATAATGGTTGTACGAGATAGTGTATGTTAACCATTTAGCATTTCAAATGCTGAAACTCATTTTGGGCCCAATGAAGGTGATGATGATATTACATTTTTTAAAAGCTTTCAATTTCTTTGAAACCTAAACATGCCAGCACAAAAAAAATGCTGCCTCTCCTTGAGAGTGCCTCAAATAATCCAAATTGCTTTGCTCCACAAAAAAAAAAAGTAATTTATAAAAATGACTTACTGGGAAAAGCCAATCTGAAGTAAAGCTTTTGGTTTTCAGGAAAGCATTGGGACACATCATAAATGCCATCAATGGGAAATGTTTCTGCATAATCATAGAAGTTGTAGACTCTTGTGTAATAAACCTGGGAAGATTTGATGGAAAAATGACTAGACTTAGTTTGCCATAAGGCTAAGGTAATTTGGGACAAGTGGATGAGCTATAACACTAGACTACCTCTGGTTTAACACATCACTTGACTAGCATGACCATAACAAAGTGAATCATGTCACAGTACAACACTAATTTAGACCTAAGCTAAAAAAAAAAAAATTGGTCATAACACAAAACAAAAGTAAAAATAATTTATGAATTTAAAAAATGGTAGGGAAAAAATGTGTTTATAATTACAGATGGTGCAGAAATAACAAGCTGAACAGGATAAGCTCTAACATCACTATCTAGACCATCTAATGGGAGATCCCGCCAGTCCTCCTAAAAAAGAAAAAAACAAAATATAACAAAATTAGCAATAATAGATCAATGTCTATATAAAGATATATGAGAAGCAAAGTTATTCATGGACTTTGATTTCTAGCTATAATGGTTCTTTTTGAGATTAAATCTTCACTTCTGGCACTTCAATTAAGACAGTGTTTCCCAAACTGTGTTCAGTGGAACTTTTGAATAGGTGTTCCACAATCTACTAAAATAATTAACTAATTAATCCAAACCCTAACCCTAACCCTACTGTGAACTACTGAAATAATTAACTAGTAGACCACTACGTGAAATAATCTATCTGATAAAATTAAGCAAAGTTTTCCGTTAAATACTCAGAATGTGCTAAATACTCAGAATGTGCGTAGTGTTCTGAATTAGTATATAGTGGATATGAGTTAAAAGTTAAATTATTTCATTTAAAAGTGATGGTAAGTAAATCAAATAGCGACAATGCCCTGGTATAAGGAGTCATAGAATCTGCACTAGCAATTAGAGTCGTATAATCAAACACAGTTATACTTACTCCTAGAAATAAATATTCAAAAGTAGCATTGACAAATGTGCCGCTAACTGGAAAATTTGGAATTATAGCATTGTAGACATCACACTCTAAACCTCGTACTGTCCGCTTCATAGAGTGAAACAATGTAAATAAACAGGCATTAGGGGTGCACTTAATGATATTTATCTATCTTCTAAGTTTTTCATTATTTTATAAAGAGAGAAAAGAATATATTTATATATCAAAGAACTAAATAAAACACAATACCTGACCAACATATTTATAGTTATCATTGAAACTAAAAAAACTGTTGGGATCCCTAATATCTACAACAAGTGACTGGTTAAATTTAAATCTGGCTATATCCTCTTTAGAATCGGTGGCTTGTGTGTCTACAGGGCGAATGGCACAACCTCCTTCCTGGTCCATAACATATCGCACTCCTGTTAACCAAAATAGAGATAGAAAAATATATATACATATATATTACTTATGTTTGTTTTCAACTTTAGACATTTTTTCAAAAATGAAGATCTTTAAGCCCTAGAGCAAAGCTCCCCAAGATGGCGAGATGGTGGCTGACAGGGTCTGATCTAGTGAAAAAAAAAATTTTAAAATCCCAGAAGCATATAACCCCCAGTCACTTCTCATTCATATCTGTATTTTTCTATACAATGAAAAGATAACTTTAAAAAATTTGAAATCTTTTCCATGTTTCAGATGTTCCTTCAGGGTGGAAGACAATTTACTCCCTAGTCCAAACCTCCCGCAGGACAATGGAAGATAGGAATGGGCTGGGTTTGAGCCTGAGACCATCAATTAGTCTGAACGCAAACCGCATTATTAGGCAGCCATCCTAAAATGGACCCCAGTGTACCACGGTTTTGTCTGCATCGGATGGGGCAAAGTATGCAGGTCCCAACTAGTGCTAGATAGTCATGTGAAATACTGCATTTATCTTTAATCTTCAGAATCAAAGACAATGCCCTCATATTATTGATAATGTTCAAAACAATTATATTAATACACATCCAAAAGATAATCAGATTTTGATATAGAGATATAGTCAATTTTCCTAAATTACCTGTTTCAAAATCATGAATTTCAGTTATAGCATCTTTGGTATTTAAAACAGGATCTGGGTTTACTGTTCGTTTATCTTCTCTGACCATCTTGAGATCTCCATTATACCAAACCTAGAAATCAAGAGAAAAAACAAACAAACAAAAAAACTTTTAAAATATGAAATAACAGATATTTTCAGAGTATAGATCTAGATCTAGATCCATGCTGTGACTTGACAGTCTGAGGTTTAGTTTAGCTCTAGATCCATACTTTGGCAAGACACAGTCTGAAATATATCTGGGCAATGTCACAAACGGCCTATATATGGGGTTGACCTGGGTGGTTGTGAAGGTCATCGTCTAGGAGCAGGGTTGACCTTAGGGATAGTCAAAGTAGGCAGCCGCCTAGGGTCTCCAATCTCGCACAGGACTCAGAAAAATTTAATAGGAAGAAGAAATAGCTAAACTTGTGCCCAATGTTATTGTTTAAATACATTAGCCTGACTAGGTTTTAAATAAATTGCATAATTTAATTTTTTCTCTATTTATTTTTCATTTTTCTATTTCAATTGGGGCTCCAACATTCACTTTGCCTAGGGCCTCCAATTATCTAGGAGGTTTGATCACTGCCATAGTTTAGTCTTTTTACGTTGGGAAGCATCTTAAAGTCTAACAGTGGAGCAATATCACACTCTTATGAGAGACTCAAATAATGATTTGTATAGTTGTATAATATAAGAAGAACACTTTATTTAACTATTTATATATTTCTAGATCAGGGGTGGGCATATTACAGTCATGCAAATATATGAAAAATAATACATTTTAAATATGTATATAAATTATTGAAACTTCTGATTCTATAATAAAGAGGCTAAAGAAACATTGTCTCTATACATGTCATTCTAAAACGTTTAAAGTGAAAGGTTATTCTTATTGGCAATATTTCTAAACATTCAGTCAATGACACAGGCTTAGGCCAGTATTTATTCAATGGTATAAAGAACTATGTTGAAAGTGTTGGGTTGGCTTGGAACAAGATGGCAAGTGTAACAACCGACAAAGCCTGTGATTTGACTGAGAAAAACAGGGTTTTTAATCAATTTAACAACAATATCACAAACATTAACTCTTCGGGAAAGTTTGCACAAAGCTACATTGAATATCAAACACATTATTGACTCAATTATTTCAGTTATGAAACCTATTACAGCTGTAACTTGAAAGCAGTCAAGAGGATAACAACTAGTAAGCTAGTTCCACAGTTCTGCAACATTATGCATGAGTGTAAACAGTTAAATACTTCACATTAAGTACAATTGTACATTTGTGGTGAAATGTTGTGAAGTAAAATGTCAACGACAAAATTTAAAAAAATAGTCTTAAAATTATTGCTCTTGTAATTCCTCAAATGGGGGTGTAAAAAAATGAAATGTAAATTATAATATATTTTGAAGTAACGTACCAGATAAGAAGATACAGTATAAATGTGAATCAAAAGACATTTTATATACAGTTAGTTGAGTTAGCTTGCATATTTTTCTAAGTTTTAAGAACATATTTTAATATATATAGATCTAGCTCTATATCAATATCTACAATACATAGATCTAGATTTACATGCAGCCCCCCATTTCTTTTTTTTTTTTTTATGTGAATATGTGGCCCGTGTGATGAAAAAAAAAAGTTGCCAACCCTTGATCTAGATCTCTATTATAATAATATATTAATATCCTTTTGGAGGATTTATAAGCTACTCTAGATTAGACCTAGACCATCTATATTTATATAGATATATACATAATACAGTCAATCACATATATATATATCTACTTACAGCGTAATGTGTTATTAGCTCGCTATTTGAGTCAACAATTTCTGTTCTGTAAGTGAACGAATTTTTGAATTGCGGAAGAGGGTGTGTGTTTACTCTTTTTCTACACACTATGCCAGGTGGTGTCTGAAAGGAAAAGAAAAAAGTACAAAAGTGAGAAAATCTAAAAATAAATAGAATCTAAATACATATATCTAGTCAAATCTATCCCTAGATCTAGATCTAGTAGGCTACTATTCTAGATCTAATACTTTTTTTTTATTTGATAAAAGTAAAGGATTGAGAATTTTGTGTGAGTCTGATTTTCTGTTAGTAGGCCTAATTTATAAAATGAATCATATAGATCTAGCGTGAACATAACAATAAATTGCCCAGATCTAAATACTTGAATAATGTTTTCCATGTTTCGGATGTTCATTCAGATTTGAAGATATTTACTTCCTAGTCCATACCTCCCGCTGGACGACGGGGGAATGGGGGACCTTCGATAAGTCAGAGAGACAGTCCAGCGCGCAAACTGCACGACTAGGCAGCCATCCTAGCGTGAACATATTAACATTACGGCGCATATTCATGCTATTGTCTTCGATTCCTAAAACCACATGTTTTTCTAGATAACTATTCTAGATTCTATTCCGTGTTTGTCGTATTATTCTACTATTCTGTGGTATAGATTCTAGACCGAGTGTCCTTTTTTTTTTAACTGACAAGAACTCTTCTTAAAAACTATAAAAAAAAAAAGCTTAGCACGAATGTTGTGGATTGGAATTCCCAGACTGTATTCAACGAGAATTGAAAAGAAATGGAATTAACTAGGAATATATATTGTTAAAACTCTGCCATGCGCACTGCCATTCAAGATAGCGCAGGAAGTGCGCACTGCCAGAAACTAGACTAGGAAGGATGTTTACATGGGAAGGGAGAACGATTTCCGCCCAACTCTAGAACCGATACGAAGATGCTGTGCTCAAGGCAGATGTCCTATGTGTTTGTCATGTTCTCTTGTAAATAAACTCATATATCTCGTTGAGTTGCCTCCCTTAAGTTATTACAATATAGACCTATCTAGCCTACGCTAGTTAATTCGTAAATTAAGGCAGAGAAGAAAATATTTTACTAGCACTTCATGGCAGCGGGAAAAAATGTTGCCCTAACCTCACTTTGAACCTGTGACGTTTGTTTCCTGTCAGATCAAATGTGTGCTGTGGGACAATACCAGAGATGCCCACATGCCAAAATGGAAATGTGTATTTTGAGGAGCAAATTCGTATTTTCCTAAATCTTAGGAAATATGATCAGAAAAGGCTAAAAATCATTCAAGCTCGTAACATACAGCAATGAGCAATCCTATAGTTAACACAGCCAAAAGTTATACAAGACATTTTGTTTGTACTTTGTCAAAATATTTACACTGCTAGTCACTTGGCAATGACTTTTGGGATGGGTTTCAGGTTCACTGTAGGGGAAATTATGGGACAAGTCATCTTCAGACTAGCATGGAGGACATGCTTGTGGGGCAGGTTGGTAACTCTCCACATGCAAAGGTCCCTCACCTTCGGCATCAGGCTGCGCATCAGGCTTCATTCGACTTGTCTCAGCAGCGGACCAATCGTCTATTGGATTGAGACCTTTTCTATTACTTTCTATTTGCAAGGGTCTCTCTACTGCGTCATCAGGTTTCGGTGGGTGTTCATAATCATCACCAGGGCTTATCTCGTTGGTCTTGACCTCTAGACAGACATCTGCAGGTTTCAAACCTCGCCGGTAGCTTTCATCATGCAAATGTTCTTTAACAGCTTCATCAGGTTTGTACTCGCTGAGGACATCGCAGCAATCACCACATTTCTTCTCATGGGAGCTACTTTCGTACGGCTTGCTATTAGAGTCACAGGAAGCACCATCTTCACTAGCATGGCCATCGTAGATGCGTATTTCGTAGCACGGGGTTTCTACCACCTCGTTCAAAGCGTTCAGCTCGGGGCTCGTCACTTCTTTCACTGAAGTGTACATCTGGTCTACTCTGGTACAGGTCTCTTTCTGTAAGTCACACTTCAACACGTTTTGAAAGTCAGCCAACATCTGTTCTTTAAAGGTGATCAATAGTTCCACTACATCGGGTTCTAACTCGAACAGGTAGGTGTCCGGATCTTCACCTTCTTCAGTTAGTTCTTCTCTAAGGCGTGCTTGCAAGGTTGCCTTCTTTCCGTCGCCTTCAGCCCTCGATCACGGAGTTCTCGCCTCAGTTCTTTCAATTCAAGTTCGTTCATCAGTTTCAGACGAACCATAGTAGATCCGATCCCACTTCTTGACAACAGTTGTTACGTCTCTCCTACTATTCAGGCTCTCTTCTAACTGCACCACACGACACAACGAACTTAAAGAACCTCACAACTCAGGGCTCCAAAGTATCAGTCAGTTTAAGTTCAAATACATCGCAATTGGCAACAACATTAAAAATGTCTTTACAAAAACCTAGTCTTGCTCCGCCTGACTTCACACACCGTGCTGGTTCTCGCCTCGTACTGGTCACATTGTGAGGTAACGTGAAGTGAAGTGATTCTGACACACTCGCTCTTATATAGTGTCTCTACTGGCCTCGAACCTTCTTGACCACTCCAGTTGATCACTTTCGCCGTGACTTGCGTGTGTAATATTTACGACACTGGTCCTTGCCGAACTGGCGTGTACTGTCACTGGTCGCGGTTGACCGCTCGTCCTGCGGCGATTTGGGTAGGCTAAAAACACACAGCACTACCCCCATCTGTGTCACCACCAGGTTTACAACAATATGATCATAATGAATACGCACAAAAACAAAAAAACAAACAATAAAAACAAAAAACACGCTGTTGATATTTTAAACCATACAATTCATTGGATCTAGATGACTTCGTACTGTCTTTTTCTAGTGAATAAACCTCACTTCTAGTTCTCCCTATTGTCACCCTTCAAAATTATCTCCCTTCATTTTCCGATTTTTCATTTCAAATACTCTAAGAATTTTGCGTTTGTTTAAAATTGAAAAAAATTACTTAGAACAATTTGTTGTTGTTGTTTTTTTTTTCAATTTCAAAACCAATAGTTAGTTACAACAATTTGTAATTCATATATTTTTTAAAATTGAGCTATGGTGATTTTGGAAAATTGCGGCCGTAATAAAAAAAAAAAGTCATTTCACGTGAGAATAAATATCAGAATTCAGCATTAGACTTGATTAGACCATCCCACCCTTCAGATCATACGATTAATCCAGATAATGCATAGGTCATCTGATACAGCACAGCCCCCCTACGTATGTCACTCATTAGGCTTATGTAAACTTAAGGGCGCCCTTAAAATACAAAAATAAAAAAAATCAGTCTTCAACGAGAATCAAAACCGGAACCCCCCTTCGGATGCCCTTATGAATGTGTGCTTAATATTAGAAATTGTTTTTTTAAATATAGATCTATATAAAAAAAAAAAAGGAGGCTAAAGAGCACCCCACCGAAAGGGGACAAAAAGAGTCATTGAAACCAAAAATAACAACCTAAAATGAAGAGCTTAAATAAAAAGCATCTCCCCTTTCAGACCATGGAACATACTGTTGTAACCCTGCCTTGCACCAGTGCTTGAGGTGCGCACTAGCGCACTAGTGAATGTAAACAGGAAGACACTAGGGAGAGAGAATAACAGTGCATCAGGGATTGTGAAGAGTCTGAATGTTTGGGAAACTAAGAGGCCAGCTTTTGTGCTGCCTGAAGGTTGTAGAAGGGACCTGGAGCGAAGCGGGGAAGGCTGTCGTTGGTCCACATTCGGGTTAAGTAGCAACGAACTGGTATAGTTAGTAATAAGACTCCAAGGAAGCTGAAGGATGTTATGTGTTTACCCTAGTGAATAAACACAACTATTATTATATTATCTCCTGTTAAACTGTGTTGAGTTGCCTGCCTTTACGTTGAGTGCCTACCCAAGAGTTACAACAATACCTTGCAGATGCAATGATACAAAGGTGACAGGTCATCTGTTTCTAAGGCCAACGGTTAACGAGGGTCTCATATGATCAATCGCCTTTGCTTTTCCCAACTAATGTGAGATACCCATTAGATCTGGGTTGACCTAGAGCCGCCCCCTAAAGATCCCGAAATTAAAAATCACTGTCTGCACTACGATTCGAGCCCTGGAACCCTCGGCTATGAAGCCCAGCTTTACCACTCAGCCACAGCGAATAGCGATGTTGGTAGATTTATTATCTAAAAGAAACACACATAAAAGTAGTATACCTCAAATATTGAAGGGTCCGCATCGATGTATGGGAGGTAATTGATGAAGTCATACATGTGATGGAAGTGCCGAGGAGAATTCGGGGAAATCGTTGGGACGCCAGGACCAGCAGTGACTCCAATGCCCAAAGAAGTGGTATAACCTTCTATTTCAATCCTCAGGGGCACCTGTTGAAGTGGCGACGATGAAGTCCAGCCTAGTTCTTTGTAAAAAAGGCATAATGACATTTCTCACATGTATGAACCAATCCTACGTGTTATTACTTATATTGATATTATTCTATTCAGCATTTTATCAACCATAAAATCAAAACTTCAGTTTCCTTTTTTTATCTTATACAATTCAGACTTTACTTTAAAAATAAAGATGATTGCTTCCTACTCATCATAATGACCTAAATTCTGCCAAGTCACTGGTTTTCCTGGCTGGCTCAGGCATATCATTCCATGCTCTAATAGCACTAGGGAAGAAGGAGCATTTGTACTAATGGAAAGCATATGGAAAGAGGAATGTTCTTTTATCTTTGTGTCTTTCTGCATATTTTATTAAATTTTGTTTTTGTGTTTGAAGATTATGGTTCAGTTTTTTATGTATAATTGCTACTTTACTTTTGAGTCTTCTATCTTGAAGGCTTTCTAAATTTTACTAAAGATGTTCCCGTTTCCTAATAACGCCTAATTTTCAGTTAAATTTACAATTCTGAAAAAAAAAACACATCCTAGCAAAACAAAACAACTTCTAATATTTCTCTATTGGAAACTGATCAGAATTGCATCTTATAGTGTAATTAGGCTCAACTTTTTAAACCATTAATATACTTCGCCATGACAAACTAGATCTATAAAGTTAGAAAAAAACAAACATAAAACCATGACACTACACCATGTCATGGGCGTAGCCAGGATTTTTTTGGGGGGAGGGTTTAGGGGGGGGGGATTCCCCCCCCCGACCCCCCCCCCCCCCCGCAAAAAAACATTATATATATATATAAAAACATTATATATATATATATATATATATGTGTGTGTGTGTGTACATAATTAATCTTTATTACATTCTGACCCTTTCGGAAGACGTTTATTGTTTATTGTAGACTCCCAGCCCTTGCTAGCAAGGGGGTCAGGGGGAGTTCGGAGCGCTCCCCCAGCGCTATTTCTGGTATTGAAAGCCAACAAAATGCATATTCTGAGGTATCTACAGTGCACTATCTTGCTATTAAAAAGTTTTATTTCAAAAACCTAATGTGCTATTCTTACTGACTTAAACCCTCTCGCGCCGTTCGGCGCATTTTCCGGGAAGCTGTTTACGCAACTCTTATTTTGCGTAATTCGGAAAACATGTCCCGCAAAACCTCATGCTACGCTCTGTCACAACCTTACTAAGGATTCGACTCCCAGTTCGGCATATGATTTCTTTGATTTAGACCCGATCTCTATGACTGACTCCTAAAATCTGTCTTAGCCATCTTTGTTGAGACACATTTAATGATTTTCAATTTCTGCAGAAGACTATTCACACTTAATTAATGGAGCCCAAGCCACTGGTAGAAATTTGTAACCTTTCTTGACTACGCTCTTGGAATTACATGCCTGTATTTCGTTTTAGATTTTATATCGGAAAGGAAAGTTTTTTCGTCAAATCAGATCTCTGGGTTTTTGTTTTGTTTTGTTTTTAATTCAAAACCCCATTTAGCTACGATCATAGAATTTGGTGACTGTAGTTTGCTTTAAAATGATATTGAAGAGAGAGGTTTTCAACTCTAAACGCTCTGTAGGGGAATTTTAAACTCAAAACCATCTGGAGGGGTTTTAAACTTTAAAGAAAAAGCCATCTGGAGGAGGAGGATTTAAACTCAAAACCCCTTTGGCTACGCTCATAGATTTTATAGTGTGCAATTTGCTTTTTTTTATATTGAAGAGGTACTGTTAGCTTCAAACCCCAACTGGAAAAGGGGGGGGGGGTTAAACTCAAAACCCCTTTGGCTACGCTCATAGAATTTTGAGTGTGTAATTTGCTTTTTTTTTTTATTGAAGATGGGGTTATCGTAAATTTTGGATGGGGTTTTAAAATCAAAATCTTCCTCAACTGTGCTGTTGGAATTTGGGGATTGTTGTTTGCATTTTTTTTTGTTTTGTTTTATAGAAGAGGGGTATTTAACTGCAAAAACCTCTGGTAAGAGGTTTAAAATTCAAAAACCCCTGTAGGGGGTTTTAAACTCAAAGCCCCCTGGTAGAAGGATTTGTATCTCAAAACCCCCTGATAGGGGTTTTTAAAATCTCAAAACCCCCTAGTAGGGGGATTTAAACTTAAAAACCCCCTGGTAGAGGGGTTTTAACTCAAAACTGCCTCGGCTGTTCTGTGGTAAGTGATGATTTAGTATTAAAATCTCACCTAAAATAAACAAAATTAATCTTCAAACACAAAAACAAAATTTAATAAAATACTCTGAAAGACACAAAGATAAAGGCACATTCCTCGTCCCATATGCTAGGACAAATTTGTACAAATACTCCTTCTTCCCTAGTGCTATTAGAGCATGGAATGGGTTGCCTGAGCTAGCCAGGAAAACCAGTGACTTGGCAGAATTTAAGTCATTGGTTAATATGCATGACTAAATGCATGACGCGTAGGACGTAATCATCTTCTTTTTTGAAGTAACGTCTGTATTATATAAGATAAGATAAGAAAATGAAAGCAAAAATCAGTCACTTAATTCCGTCCCCCCCCCCATGCGGGGGGGTTCATTTCGGGGGGGGGGGGTTTGAACCCCAAGAACCCCCCCCCTGGCTACGCCCATGCACTACACTAGTAACGCATTTAAAAGAGCCGAACGTTAGAGCAGAAAAAAACTCATCAATCCACCTACACACATATAAGAGATATGGTAAGTGTATTCCTAGTTACCTTGTAAATTTAGGTCCTTGCTAACAAACAAATCTATACCTACACTAAAGATCATGTTTTTAAAATTTTGTTAAAAGAGAGTATGAAATTAAATATTTAAAGCTTGTAGTTGGTGTTAGTTAAAGGGAAAATTCCCAAAATTCAAAATCCAAGTCTTCTAAGAGATTCGAATCCGAGACTCTTCGGTTAGGAAGTCAAGTGCTTTACCACTTACGCCCCATTATGTTAATTATGTAACTGAATATCATTTTAAAAAGCTCAATGTCAAGTTTTTTTTTTGTTTTTTTTTTTTTGAGTGAAATTATAACAAATGAGTTTTAATGAAACGCCATACTTACGGCTAAAATAAAACGTCGCCTTTAAAAGCCCTCGAACATTAGGCCAACTCATGCAAGTAGTCCAAATGTCTGCAGGTATTCCCCTCACAGTACCTGTACCATTGTAAACCTAAAAACAGAGATTGTTGTACTGATGGTCTATATAAACTATACTGTAGAAGAATATAATAAATATTTTTGTCCTTTTGGTGGACCCACTGTCTACTGTTGTATTGCTTTTCATGATGCGCCAAATTTTATAAGAAGATAAAACTCAAAAGAATATTTGTTAAGATTTTAAGTCAACCAGTCAACCTAAGGGACTTGAAGCTAGTTCTTTATCAACATATGAGATGAAAGATGTTGCAGATAAGAACTCAGCCTGGTGCTTTCCTTTAGCAGAGTGCAAAAAGACGGAGCTGATGAGAGATGGTAGATAAGAAACAATCAATCTGTGGGATGAGAATGCGGCAGGTGTAACCCAAATGATCAATCCCCCGAGGATGTCTATACTGCTAAACTTAGTTCACATCTATACGCTCAATAATTTTTATTTAGGGAACGATACGTCGACGAAATAAGCCGATCTTTTTTTGTTTTTTGTTTCTATCTGCATAGATAGTTCTCTACGTCGCCCAACCATGCAGGGCAAGACGCACGCACGCCGACTCTCTAACCCTCGATTAAAAAGTCATGGAAAGATAACTCTTTTATTTATGAAAGTCGGACCAGAGTTACCCCACGTAACTTTCGCGGCGACAGAGAGCGAGACTCAGAAAAAAAAGGGGGGGGGGAGAGAACAAGTTATCTTCTCTGCAGTGGCGTCACTAGGATGGGTGACACCTGGTGCGGTAGGCTCAGGGTGTCACCCCCCTCCCCAACAACAGTCTCCATATATTTCCCAATATCGTTACACAAATGTAAAACGAATATTTATTCTATTTTAATTGTGATTGAGTACGTCATTTTGTCTATGGTTACTAACTTACTACATATATTAAATTATAATTTATTAAATAAGAAATAGACTTTACATTAACTGAACATGTTTTTCTTTCTTAGACTTTAAAGTCCTTTACACATTACGGAAACTGTTTAACACTGTTCTAGCCTTATTCAAACTTTCATTACCATCTAAAATATTTAAGAATTTGAATCAGAAAATGTTCACTGCCCTCTTAGACATACACACAATAAATTAACGTTATTAATAAAGTTAAGAACATTTTAATACAAACATGAAAATGATTTTAAAAATGATGAAATTAAAACAATGTACAATAATTGTAAAATCCACTTAAACATGGTAAATGGTTGAAAAAAATAAATAAACTAAAACTCTTTTATTGAAATAATGTTATTTAATTGTAAATCCGATTTTTTTTCCTGTGGTTTTAACTTACGTCTGACAAACCGGCAGCAAACCTCAGTGCCGCAGCGCTGCCAAAAATTTTGGTCTGAGGAGCGCCTTGAGTTTGATCGAAATGCACTGGCCCAAATATAAAGCTGGTTGGGTCATCGGATATGTTCATCACTTTACAAGTCTGATCTGTACATATAAGCGACAATTATTGTTGAAATAACTTGAACAGTGGCGTAGCTAGGGGTTTGGGGGCCAAGGGGTGGGGCTTGACTACTTTAGGGGCTTCTGCATTTTGACATTCAACATCATGACATGAGATAATGGCGTAAAGGAGCAATATTTAATTTAAAAAAAAATTCTGACACTCATTTGGCCCCCTCCCCCCCCCCTTCAAGTGCGGGCCCGAAGGATTTTCAATTTTTACCTCCTCCCCCCACCCTAGCTACGCCAATGTGTAAATAGTTATAGTTTATCATCATGGCATCCCTTTGTATGAAGATCTAGATCTTATTATTATTATTATTTTTTTTTTGACTTAGTGGTAATGGACGTAGATCTAAGTCAGTATTAACTCTTTCTCTCCTAATCGACGATACCATCGTTGATTTTGACCTTATTAAATTAAATTAATGTTTAATTTTTTAAACTTGACTTTGAATTATATAAAAAGATCATGCATTTCCGTTTAATTCTAGACCAAATAAAACATTTTCTGATAACAAACAACAAAGCTTATGAAGCCCAATCATAACAGGGTAGTGAAATAGTAATGAGCAAAATGAAGAATTCCTTCAAAACGTGGAAAAATAATTACGGAGAGAAAGAGTTAATTGAAATATGAGAAGGATTAAAGAATACGGACGAGGACTAAAAGATATAAAAAGATAATGTCTGTATTATATAATATAAGATAAGTCTAATGTAAGGCATTGCTCGAAAAAAAATGATTAGGTCTACATCTTTTTATTACTAATTAAAACAAGACTTGTGTAATGAGATATTTTTAACCAGTAGCTACTTTTCTCATAACAAAGCGGTAAACATAATACTAAGTAGGGCGCATTCTTCTTACCGGATTATCAATGGCTCTATTCTTAAATCTACAAACAGCGATGTCCTTGTGAACGCCGGTATGAACAGTATAGAGGGACTTCTTATGGTCCGACAGTTACGCTGGACAGATTACGTATCTCGTATGGGAGACGAACGTATGCCAAAGGCAGTCTTTTTTGGTGAGCTTAAAGGTGGTTGACGTAACAGAGGCGCCCCACGAAAACGCTTCAAATACCAGCTTAGGTGTCAACTTTCCTTGGCTGACATCGAAGAGAGCACCTGGTTGTATGCGGCCTCAGAACGAGACAGCTGGAGGTCACTCAAGAGGGCCGCGGGATACACACTTGAGACCAAAAGAAAATCCGCTGCAGAGGACAAACGCAGACGGCGAAAAGAAAATCTAAATCGACCACCTGCGGACAATGGTTATGCTTGCCCTGGGATTAGCAAAACATGTAGGTCACAGCCGGGGCTGCGCAGCCACGGGAAATACTGCATTCCTTCCTTATCTTCGGACTCGAAGACTAGCCTTACCATTATTTTTTTTTTAGCCTAGGTAAAATAATAAATAAATTGCAATCATGAGTCGTAAAACAAGTAATGAAAGGCCTCATAGTCTACAAATAGGATACGCCTAATTGTCGCAATAAAACTGACTGCATTTCAACAATCCCCATTTTCGAACATGTGCTCTAGTAAGTCTAGTATAAATAAAAAGTTACATTCGGATCTTCCGCTTTACGACGCCCCCTCCCCCCAACATACTCACTTCTATATCTGGCCTGTAACCCCCCTTTCACCCAAGAATTCTATTATCTTTTTTTTTTTTAAATCCATCAATTACACACAAAATAATAAAACTTTACCTACATTTCATTTTGTTTTTGTACATTTGTACACACTAAAATACGTATTCAACTAATGTCGGTTTGACCCAAAAAATGATTGTTTCTATTTCAGTCTACAAAAGCTAGTGTTGCGCTAGTGCAGCGGTTCTCAACCTTTTATTCTCGTCGACCCCTTTTTTTACAATCCCCCACTCTGCCGCGACCCCCCCCCCCCCCACGCAAATACGTACAGCAATAGGAGAATAGACAAAAACAATCCATTTTTTCGATGGTCTTTGGCGACCCCTGGCAAATCGTCAATCGACCCCCAAGGGGGTCGCGACCCACAGGCTGAGAACCCCTGCGCTAGTGAGAGCTCTTGAAATGTACACACAAAAAGTAAAAACGGAAGCAACTACGAATGAAAACGATTTTATACGTGGGCTTAAAAAATATATATTGGCCGTTTTTTTTTTTTTTTTTGGCAAAATTTAACTGCTGCGGTTTCAATCATCAAAATATCTTAGTTGTACTAGACCCGAGATATGTGATAACAGGTTACACTTTTCGTATTCTTTTTCCACGGCTAATAGGAGAATTATTGGGCGTGGCTGAAATAGTAGCGTTGTCTCAAATACTTCCCGCTACTATCGCTATTCACTTCCGAGAACGCCCGCATGACCCTCCTCGAGTTTGCAATCCGGGTCAACGTCCCTCCCTAACCCTGCTATTTAGTGGTCCTTTGGATCATGGCCATTACGAAGTTCTCTGGCCTGTCACAAACACACGTGATAACCTTCTGGTTATTGATATTCCTTTTGGAATAATAAGATTAATAAAAAAGAAAAGTTGTGCCTACCAGAACTAGCAAGGCAGGGAAAACACGATAACAGTGTATTGTAGTAGGTCCCTAAGACTTAAATGAATGCTTATTTACATTATTGTTAAAATTCTAGATTAGATGACTACCCATAATAGGATACTTGTAATGAGTTTGTTAAATCAGACTACCAATAATAGCTACTTGTAAAGTGTTTGTTAAGTCAGACTACCAATAATAGCTACTTGTAATGTGTTTGTTAAATCAGACTACCAATAATAGCTACTTGTAATGTGTTTGTTCAATCAGATGTTGTGACTAACATGGCATTCTCACCAATCAAAACATTCTTACCGTCTAAAGACATATGAAACACCTCGCCAGTAGCGTAGGAATAGAGAAGCTGGTAGTTTTTCCCATTGCGGTAGGCCTTCAGAAGACCCCTGTTGCCTGGATAGTCCAAGTACTCGTCAACAACCATAGAATAGTTCTTGTCTAGTATGTTCACTTCAACTCGTGCCTGGTATGAGTTCGTATCTTGTATTGAGCCAGGCATCTGAGGGGCTGAGGAATGATAGTATTGCTAGGATCTCTATAGAATAACTGTCTTACTATGTAATGTTAAATAAATGCAAGAGTCACTTTCCTTATTTACACTAAATCATTGGACATGTTGCATGCATCTGTATATTATAAGATAAGTCAGGGGCACCAATGGCTTGAAAACATAAAATATCGACTTCTTATTAACATAAATGGCACACACGATCCCTGAGGGAACATTTTTTTCTCTGTGGAGGTACGTCTGTAAATTATAAGAAAAGCTAAGAAAAAAATAAACACCGAGTCATAATTAAATAAATTATAGCTTTTGTATAGCGCTACTATCATGCTTCTAGCATGCTCAGCGCTATTGTCCAAGCTCAATTCTGGAGCTGTTGGGGGAGAGGGTATCTGGGAGAAGGTTTTTCGGTGCTGTCTTCAGTAATCGAGTCGGTTGTTGAACCTTGATTCACCTTCATAGGTATCCATGCCAAGTTCAAGCGTACGTAGCCTCTCGACCACGCATCTATTTACAAATAGAAAAAAACAAACAAACAAAAATTGAAAAGCACATATATACACATTTCTTATTCCTTATGCTTGGACAAATTTGTACAAGTGATCCTTCTTTCCTGGTGCCATTAGAAAATGGAATGGGTTGCCTGAATCAGCCAAGAAAATCAACGACCTTACAGAGTTTAAATCATTAATTAACATGCATGACTAGATTGACGCATGAAATGCTTAGGACGTAATTATCTTCTTTTTTGAAGTAACGACTGTAATCTAAAATATAAGATTTGTAAAATTAAAGATATTTATTTAGAGTGAAAAACTATAAATGGCTATTTTCTTTTTGGTTTATCCGATATATAGAATGAAGGAAATGTTGATACTGTATGGTTTTAAATGTCATATGGTAATGTTTGTGCCCTTTTTGGCACAGCAGAATTAAAAGTTTCTAAGATTCTCAGTGAGCTACTCAATGTCTTCTATTTAGCTGACAACTTTGAAACAACGTCCTCGAATTTTTTTCGTTTATCGTGAAAATCCACAAACAACATTGCAAAAAAACATTAAAGCCAAGGTCTTTCAAAATTAAAATGACATTTCGTTTAGAGACCTTAATAGGAAAGATGGCGTTCCTTCTGGAATGGGATTACGTCCAAGCCTAAGACTCCTCGTGGACGCCTTGAGGATGGTAGCAGGGTGGGTTCAAACTCAGGACCATCGTGACCACAGTTCGGAACCTATACCCCCGGACCAGCTAGCCTACATAACAAGGCAGTAATAAAAGTGTTGTATGGACCTACCATTAGGACTGCTAGTGGCTGTATTGTCACAAAAATCTGATTTAATTCTACTCAGTGAAATGATCAATATAAAAACTTGAACTAAAAGCGTCATCTGCAAAACAAAACAAAACCAAAAAAAAAAACAATAAAAAAAAAACATAAAGCAAAGGTCTTTCAAAATTAAAATGACATATCATATGGAGACCTGAATAGGGTAGATGACGTAGTATATCCCACAGTTCCGTTAATTGTAGCTAATGACTTATGTAGCAGGATTGTAGGGTATGATTTATGTAAAGTTAAGTAAAGTTCCCTTTTCAGACCTTGTGTTCTTTAGTGCAGACGATGTAAAGGTCATCCGTTTGTGTGGCCTACGGTTAACGAAGGAGTCATGTGGCCAGCACAGCGACCAACCATCTTAACTTAAGTGGACCCAGAGGCGTCCAAAGATCGCGAAATTGAAAATTCCAGTCTTCACCAGGATTCGAACCGCGGTATCCCGGCTCTGAAGCCAAGCACTTTACCGCACCTTCTTATGACTTACGTAGTAGCTTAAAACTTATGTAGCAAATCACGTATGTAGCAGGATTGTAGCTTATGACTTATGTAGTAGATTATGACAATAATGATAATAGATGAAACTGGATGGACTCAGGAGTTTTATGACATCTCGTGTAAAAAACAGTCTTCCCCTGATAAAAAAAAACCTAGAACAATACTGAGGCATCCTAGTGATCAACCCTTATTTACAGCGAAAAGATCTTCGTTTATTTTTTTTAAAGCTTCTATTGTTGGACTTACACATATCATTAAAACAAACATTCTATATCTAATTTAATTTAATTTTTTAGTATGTTAGGGCTACTAAAAATAATATATAATTAACTTGAAATAGGAATAATAGTAATATTGAATAGGTTTACCTTTTAGTGTGAGATTACAAACCACTGCTTTGCGATAAAAGTTTTTGTAATTTTAATAACGTATTCAGTTCCTTTTTATTCCATTTTCTTGTCGACTTTAAAGTTGGTAGGAAAAAAAAAGTCACGTACCTATCCTAGTGAATATAGATATTGTTTATATTTTCTTAATTTCACAATTAAATGTGTAAAAAAAAACTGGCTGTGTAGTATGTCGCGCACTACTGTTGTTCTACCACCTGTGTTACAGGAGCTGGCACATCCCTAGCTATCGCTATCACACAGTAATCAGTGACTGCTTTCAAATCTTTGGTTCTAATAACTTGTGAAGATAATAGATTGAATGTCTAAAATACCAGTGATATATTTGGTGATGTTATGTATGTGTTCAAGAATAAACTAAATATTTACGTATATACATAATTTGAATCTTTTTTTTTTCAATGTTAACATCTACAATAGCAGTGAAAGATGGACTGTTTAAAAAGGATAATGTGTAAAAGAGAAATAAATAAATTGAAGGTTCAATCACTTTTTTTTAGGTAGTGAAACCAGGACGCGCCTTATCGTCACTATCACCCAAATCGTCATACAATTTGACATTTTTTGGGCTGAAGTGCGCGCGCATACCACCACCCACTACAGTCAGCAGTTGATGACTTTTTGTGAGCTTTTAAAAAGTTCATTAACACAAGGCACCTTAATCTGACACACAAACACACACACACACACACACAAACGCTAGACACCCTTATGACAATGATATCTTGTAGGTATATGAATGTATAAATTGTTTTAAATTTCTAAAGTGAATGCAGTACCATATACCTTGAAGTAAATAGGTCAAGGGAACGTGCTAAAGACATCAAGAAATAGCGCACATATTGAAAATACTGAAAACAAAGTGATTTCACAGAAACTCATATCTCATGACTTCGTTTTCTTTTACTTAGTTTCTCTTTTGTCAAGTTTTTTTTTTACTTTTTTAGTTTCTCTTTTCTCTAATTTCTGTTTTCTTTAGTTTCTCTTTTCTTTAGTTTCTCTTTTTTCAGTTTCTCTTTTCTTTAGTTTCCCTTTTCTTCAGTTTCTCTTTTCTTTAGTTTTTCTTATCTTTTTTAGTTTCTCTTTTTTTTAGTTTCTCTTTTTTTAGTTTCTCTCTTCAGTTTCTCTTTTCTTTAGTTTCTCTTTCGTTAGTTTCTCTTTTCTTTAGTTTCTCTTTTCTCTAATTTCTGTTTTCTCTAGTTTCTCTTTTCTCTCTTTTCTTTTTCTTTAGTTTATCTTTTCTCTACTTTCTCTTTTCTCTAGTTTCACTTTTTTTTAGTTTCTCTTTTCTCTAGTTTCTCTTTTCTCTAGTTTCACTTTTTTTTAGTTTCTCTTTTTTTTAGTTTCTCTTTTCTCTAGTTTCTCTTTTCTCTAGTTTCTCTTTTCTCTAGTTTCACTTTTTTTTAGTTTCTCTTATTTTTAGTTTCTCTTTTCTCTAATTTCTGTTTTCTTTAGTTTCTCTTTCTCTAGTTTCTCTTTTCTCTAGTTTCTCTTTTCTCTAGTTTCACTTTTTTTAGTTTCTCTTTTTTTTAGTTTCTCTTTTCTCTAATTTCTGTTTTCTCTAGTTTCTCTTTCTCTAGTTTCTGTTTTCTCTAGTTTCTCTTTCTCTAGTTTCTCTTTTCTCTAGTATCACTTTTCTTTAGTTTCTCTTTTTTTTAGTATCTCTACTCTTCGCTTGTTTTTCCTTTCTTTTTTTTTTTTTTTTAGTTTCTCATTTTTTTAAATTTCTTTCTTCTTAGTTTCTTTTTTTAGTATCTCCTTTTATTGGCCCTTAATGTTTTTCTTTACTTTTTCTTTCCATTTCTTTTACTTCTAGTGTCTTTTTTTCTTGATTTTCGTTTCACATTTTTAGTTTCTCTTTTCTTTAGTTTCTTTTTCCTTTTGTTTCTCTTTTTTTAAAGTTTCTCTTGTCTCTCTCTTCTCTTCTCATAGTGCCGTGCACAGTGAACGCGTTAGTTTTTCCCACATGAAGAATTAGAAGCAAACATTTCAACATGAAATATGTGTAGCTGTCAATTCAATATATATTTTAAAACTGGAAAGCTATCAGACCAACTGATAGGTGTTTTGTTGAGCACAGTCTTTGTTCAAGATAAATGAAGATAGTTCATACTCTAGCAGAAACGTTCGAGCCTCTAAAAAAAATGCACTCGTTAAAAAAAGAGATGTCGTGAATCGAAGATAACACAGATTACAAAAAACTAAAGATAACTAACGAATGTTTATGTGTGTCTGAGAAGGCGTGTTGGTGTTAATGTGTTTTAGTTAGTGAAATCAAAACACTTTTTCCCCCTAGGGGTGCATCTGTGTAGGATATAGTCTCCAGCTGTTTTGTTATGTGTTATGTGTAGCTAACACTTTGTCTTTTGTTTATTGGGATGGTTACTAAGTAACAAAGATGTGATGCAAAACCAGTACAAAAATAATTAGAATAATTTCACAAAAAGACAATTAGTATCAAAAATTTATTTTCCTTTTGGTAATCGTGAAAAACAAACAAACAAGGTAAGATAACTTCTATATATTCTAATTGACCTCTGCTTTATTAATAATCTTATTCATCCTTTAGGAAGTTCGTCTTACATTCATTATACATAACAAAGAATATTTCAACTATGTTAGTGAGAAGTACATTCACTTTCTCACTCACTTTCCGATTTGGGAATATGTTTTGGTTCAAGACACACTTTACGGATCATTTATATTACACCACCGCTATCTAAACTATATTCTTTCGTAATTGTAAACTATGAAATGATAAGCTAAGTTCCTTTGTCACATAAAAAAGCACCAACTTAATTTGTTGCCTAATTATAATCCATCATCCATCCATCTCAGTGGCGCTACAGTCCATGGAGGACTCTGGCCTGCTTCAACACATCCCTCCATTTAGATCTCTCCTGAGAATTCCGTCTCCACGCCCTAACCCCAAGCTGTTGTAGATATACCTCCACATCATCAATCCATCATCAATCCATCGTTTTCGGGGTCTGCCTTTCGGTCGCCTGCCTTTTTTTTTGCCTGTCTACAATTTTCGCTCCTCTGTTATCTGACATTCTTTGCTTAATTATAATCAATTTCTTACAAATTATATTAACGAGATGTATGTATACGGGTAGCCTTAAAACATACAGGACTGATGTGGCAAAAGATATGACTTGTTTGAGAACTCCCTCTAAATTAGCATATGTGTATACAATGTAATGTAGGAAAAGATACAAAGGATACAATTTAAGTTATAAATAAATAAGACATGAATTGGAATCCAAATATTTAATGAGAAATACAGTATTTCATGTGGCTACGAAGCCCCAGCTGCGACCTACATATTTTGCCACATCCAACCCAGACATATCCATTGTCCGCCGATGGTCTAATTAGATTTTCTTTTCGCCATCTACGTCTGTCCTTGGCCTTGGCTGTGGATTTTCTTTTGGTCTCAAATGTGTGTCCTGAGGCCTTTGTGAGTGATCTCCAGCTAATTCTAAAGCCGTCTGTATCCAGGTGCTCTCTTCTGTATCAATTAGCGTTAAGAATATAAAAAATTGGACATGTTTCTGTATTTGAAACAATAGGAATATAATATTTAACATATCGAAATTGATAATCAATCAGTAGCTTACGATGTTTCATACTATCAAAGTCAGACATACAATAGGATTTATCACATTCTTCATCAGGTGACTGGAAACACAAACTAGCAAAGGACCTTTCAATTCGCCCCCCCCCCAATAATAACGAAGCCTCTTTGTTATGGAAAGTATAGATCTAAATAGACTATGTCGGCAGTCTACACTCATTACCCCCCCCCCTCTCCCAATCAGTGTCACCACCAGGTTTATAACAATAAACACAAAACACAAAACCATAATTCACAAATAGAAAAATAAAACCTAATGAAATACTGTGAAAGACACAAAGATAAAGGCACAATTCTTCTTCCATATGCTAGAAAAAAGAGCTCCTTCTGTGATAGTAAGTGTATGTGTTTTGCGTGGCTGGTAGTGCAGTGTGTGTGCCTATGTATGAAATGACCAGTGGACCTTGAGTGTATATGGTTGAGTGAGCAGCAGTGTGTCAGGACTGTGTGTAAAAGGAGGTCAGTTGAGAGACAACATGTGGCTGGAGTAAAGAACATAAATAGAGACTAATAAAATCATTGTGTTTCTTGAAGCTCATGTTGGTTTAGTGGGTCTATTACACCTTCTTCCCTAGTGCCATTAGAGAATGTTTGTTTGTAAAATGTTTTACATGTTTCGGATGTTCCTTCAGTGTTGAAGATAGTTTACTTCCTAGTCCAAACCTCCCGCAGGACGACGGGGGATGGGAGCGGGCAGGGTTTGAACCCTGGACCCTGGATAAATCTGAACGACAGTCCAGCGCGCAAACCGCACGACCAGGCAGCCTTCTTAATGGAATGGGTTACCTGAATCAGCCAGGAAAGCCAACGACTTAGAAGAGTTTAAGTCACTGATTATCACGCATGACTAGATTGACACATGAAATGCGCAGGACGTTATTATCTTCTTTTTGAAGTAACGTCTGTAAAATATAAGATAAGAAGATACAAGAAATGTAAACTGATTTTTTTCTCTTTACCAGATGTCATGTTTGTTTGTTATGGTTGGCTTATTCACTCTCACTTCTGCTGACATTTTTTCTTGCACTAAACCAACTCCGGTGACACCAGGTTAGTAGGTTTATAGCTATAGCTCAATATTTATAATGGTTGGGTCAAAAGTGCTATTACCTACTTAGAAACGCTTGAAAAAAAAATTACCTTATATATGACAATGACATTAATTACTTCGTACCTAATTCTTCTGCGGGGTGGCAGGGTATGATAGCCTCGAGACCTATTGTTATGACGAACGCCTCGATAGCGGATCGGGTTTGAATTCGAGGCCATCGTGACGTCAGTCCAAGCCCATCCCTCACGGCCTGACAGCCATTGGGTCATTTATAAACAGATAACAAACAATGTGCAATTTCAAAGACAATTTGAAACGAAGTAAAAAAAAATTCGTTTAGGCTATCCAAAGGGGATGGCGATCTTAGGTCCACAAAATGGACAGAAACTAACGAATTTCTACTTTTCCCGAGGTCTTAATTAGAGATTGTAGGCGCGGTGGCTGAGTGGTAAAGCACTTGGCTTCCGAACCGGGTGTATACTGTAATAGGATCTTATGTTTAAATAGAGAGACCACGAAAGGTAGAGCAACGAAGAGACTCTCACGATCAGCAGTTTTAAAGTTTAAACATCTTGTGGAGGCGCGGTGACTGACTGCTAGAGCGCTTGGCTTCCGAACTGGGTCCTTTAGGGCGTTTCTGGGTCTACCCTGCTCTAATGGGTATCTGACATTAGTTGGGGAAAAGTAAAGGGGGCTGGTCGTTGTGCTGTAAAATGTTTGTAAAATGTTTTACATGTTTCGGATGTTCCTTCAGAGTTGAAGATAGTTTACTTCCTAGTCCAAACCTCCCGCAGGACGACGGGGGATGGGAGCGGGCACGGTTTGAACCCTCGCCCGTCGATAAATCCGAACGACAGTCCAGCGCGCAAACCACACGACCAGGCAGCCATCCTCCTCATGCTGGTCACACGAGACCCTCTTTAAACGTGGGCCACAGAAACAGATGACGATTACATCATAGATCACGATGGGGGGGGGGGGGACTTTACTTTTACAATTGAAGACACTGGGTCGTCCTAGAATCCATACCACTACCTGTTTTAAAATTAATTTACAAGGTTAGGTAGCCAAGAGTTTCGCATGTACCCGAGTGTTACAAAATAAATTCACAACCTTATTTTTATTTTATTTGAAAGCGTTTCATATGTGTTGTCTAATTTCACAGCTTTGTTTATCTTCCAGCGCCCCCAATGCCATCGATTTTTCAGACAGACTCTTACCAAGCCACAGTGGAGATTAACATTTTAGATAAAAATTATTCCATGGTGACACAGGAATACCTGGACTACCAAAACAATATAGGGGCCATAATCGCTTTTCAAAATGGAGTCAAAACACAAGTTATCTACTCTTATAGGTCTGGTGAAATATTTGAAATCAATTTTGACGGTGAGTCGTTTTTTTCTTCTATCTTAATAAAAAAAATAATTATCAAATGCGAAAGAGTGAAGATTATGAACCCTGGAATGAAAGAGCAATTTCTTTATTTCTATTTTATTATTACTGTTTCGTGTAAAAGTGAAATAAAATTTCTTTTGAAATATGAGAGCTTTAAATTTTCTTGATGCTTCTATTTTATCTTGATGACCCTGAAATATCTGTTTTTATTTTAACTAAGAAATTGTATTTCAGAGGGTAAAGATAGCAAAAGACACTTATAAAAAACAACAACATTGTTTCATATTACAATTGACTTTTGAAGTGTTAAATGGACCTCATTCACCAATCGTAAACAAACAACATTTAGTCACGTGATAATATTGATATAACAACGAAAAAAAAACTGTCACGTGACAGCCTGTGTGTATTACGTAATTTGTATAGAAGAGATAGAGAACCACGTGGCTAAATGTTGTTTGTTTACAATTGGTGAATGAGATCCATTGAGCTAAATTTGGACATTTTTTTCATTTAAAAATATGCACTGAACACCATTTTCATACTATAATATAAGAACTAGACGTGACTATGATCTTGTACACTACAATACTGACATCAAGCGTCTTTGACAGCTTTTCAACATAGAATGAGAGAACATAAAGTGACCGCACGAAAATGGCTGAAGACATCAAAACAGACTTGGCAGATGAAAAGTGTCATTCCACACATTCCACACACGCGTTCCACACAGGCCCTCAGCTCCCTGGATGGTGGTCGAACTATACGTTACTTACTAGACTTGTTAAACTTTTTTTTTTTTTCTTTTTTTTTTGAGGGGGGGGGGGGGAGCAATATTTTAGATACATGTATAATGGACCTCATTTAAACAAACAACATTTAGTCACGTGATCTTATTGATAAAACAACGAAAAAAACTGTCACGTGACAACCATCATGAATTAAACATGAGATCGTAAATTATATAGAAGAGATAGAGCACCACGTGGCTAAATGTTGTTTGTTTACGATTGGTGAATGAGGTCCATTGTATTATTTTCATGAGTTGGTTCTTAAGAAGTCCCTCCACATCGCTGACCTCAGGGTTTGAATGACTTTCTTCTCAACAGGGCTAAGTACTTGCACCGTGAAGAACATGTCAACGAGTCCTTATGTTTCCTACTTGGGGCCAATGTTTAACAACATCAATGGCGACATTCGACACATTTTCGGCAGCTCGGCGGCTTTGAATTTCGCCAGCAACAGTTCTTACGTAAGTGTTAAAGACAAGACCAGAAGTCAAATGTGAACCTACAAATGACAAATCTACCACGGTTTTTTTTTTTTTTTGTGTATGTTGTTTCTTAAAGGCTTTTGAGAACCTCTGGATTTCATAAACTTTCAGTTATTTCTTCTTCTTCGTTCTCCTTCATGTGTAGAGGTTCAGAAAAGTAGCCCTATACCTGCTATGACCTGGGCATGCTACCCTGCCTCATAGTGGCGTCCGGGTGGAAACGATCGTAAGAGGAAACGATTAGGCTAATGGGTAGCAAAACAATACTCCCGTGGGGGTGCCGAAGGGGGTGCGAGAGCATCCTCATTGCACTGCGCGGAGTTGTAAAAAAGCTCCCACAACCTTGTCACAATCCAGGCGCTGTTCCTCAAGGTGCCGTTACATAATAAATGGTGTGTCCCGCACGGTTAGCCTGGTATAGAAAAGAAAAATGGCGGGGGTCTTAGTAGATCTATACGCGGCCTCTTGCCGCGAGTCTGACCCACCCGCCAGACAAAACAGTGTACACCGTTTACATACAGGCCGGGGAGAGGGAGCTCTTGTTCACTTTTGCTGGCCTAGAGTTTCAAGAGCCGAAGGCTCAATTCTACCTGACAGTTTAAGAAGAAGAAGAAAAAGAATCTGCGATGAACTGAGCAGTGGTTTCCTGTGCTGGCAGCTCCACATATAGTTTTTGTTCAGTGGGGGTTGGGGGTTTGGGGCCAGTGTCTTGTTCCGGCCTCTCGATGGAGAATGCGACTTTGAAGGACATGGTCGGCATTTTTAGGCGATGCTCCACGAGGGCAAATTTCACTAATCCCAATATTTAATTTCCGGAACATGTGTTATATTATTCCGTTTAGTCCGGTTCTGAGACGAAATATAAACTATTGTCCCTGTCGGGACACCTTGTAATTGGTATCGTTTTTTTTTAATTGAACTTCTGGTTAGACTGCGATTCAGTCTTCACCCAGAAAGTTCTTCCAAAGAAAAATGTCTCAAGTTTTATAGAACAACGTGCCTTGGCATGCCATATAAAATCGTCACTTTCTGTGTTTAGGACATAATTTCAGAGACCAGTAATGAAAATCTTTTGCTAAGACTCCGATTCACAGTGTACTGGTAATAAATACCCTAGACCGAAATAAAACCTCGGTCTAAAAGCACTACGATCTGGAAGAGACAGTTGGAGAACTCTCACAACGGCCGCGGGTACCACATTTGAGAAACGCCCTTATTGAAGACAGGTGCAAAAAAAAACGAACAAGAAAAACTTAAATAGATCGCCGGCGGATAACGGCTTTGTCTGCATGATGGGCGGAAAAATATGCAGGTCACAACTGGGCTTGCGTTGTAATGTAAAACTCTGCACTCATCATTAATTTTCGGAATCATTATATCCATTATATCCATTATATCCTTAGTAAATAAGGCTTTATCCATAATATGTTTTTACCTGGCTATGTGTCTACTAGGGCGAACTAGTATTATTATTAGTATCAATATTACAAATAGAACTGTTATTTCTTTTTTGCTAAGTTTTCTTGTTTTCTTTGATAATTACATACATTTATACAGTGGCGTAGCATCCCTGGCGCGAAGGTGTTCAATGTACCCGGGCCCAAGACCATTAGGGGCCCACAGCCTGTCATGTAACAACCATGGCAAAGTGTTTCAATGCGTTTATGCCCATGGCTCATGACAAATTGGGGCCCACGTGAGCCCTTGTACTTGTATAAAACCGACTGAAAACTAGTTGCATTGGAATGCCTTTAGGTAGAAATACAAACTACTCGATTTTCGGGGCACAAACTAAATTTGTCTTATGGGGGGGGGGCGCACCAACGTATTATATTCTTGAACCCGGGCCCACGGGTACCTTGCTACGACACTGTATATATGTATAGTATATATATATATATATATATATATGTATATATATATATGTATATATATATATATATATAAGGCGCCTTAAGATTCTTATCGGCTTTAAGGTCTTCAACGGGACAGGTACAGTACGTGGACTGCCAGTCAACATCTGGACGACATGCTTGACCTATCCAAACACCAAAGCTCCCATTCAAGTGACTTTCTACTTCAGTCGTAAGTAAAGCTACAACTAGAACTAGAATGACATAAAATTAAATTTACAGAATTTTACTTACAAACATCAAGCTGAACAAAATGCATTATTTGTGATTATTTATTGATAATCACTATCTCGCTCTCTCTATCTCCCTCTCTCTCTCTCTCTCTCTCTCTCTCTCTCTCTCTCTCTCTCTGCGGCATTCTATGTTTATTAAATATTATTATGAAATAGAAAAATAAATTATTGCTTTATTTCAAAAACGTAGAACCTGGATGGAACACGTCATGGTCACAGCAGCAGATGCCGTTACGTGTTGAAATCAAAGGTATGGCACAGTCCAGTACGTTTGGCAGTCTTACGACACAGGCCACGCCCAGATATTTTCACCATATGTATGACTTCATCAACTATTTACCGACAGTTGACCCCACGTCTTCAGTATTTAAAGTGAGTGTTCTAATATTATGTTCTAAGTGGAAATGTTCTAATTCAATGCCCTTGGTATTTAAAGAGAATGCCCTAATTAAAAGTCCTGTTTTTTGAGTCAATTTCCTCAACAGTTTTACTGTTAGATCTCATCAAAAGTACAGAAAACAAAACAAAGCTTGCATGAATCGAGAGTAACATAAACCATTGTCCTGGGCATGCTACCCTGCCTCATAGTGGCGCCCGGGTGGAAACGATCGTAGGAGGAAACGATTAGGCTAAAGGGTAGCAAAACAAGACTCCCGTGGGGGTGCCTAAGGGGGGTGTGAGAGCATCCTCATTGCACTGCACGGAGTTGTAAAAAAGCTCCCACAACCTTGTGACAATCCAGGCGCTGTTCCTCAAGGGGCCGTTACATAAATGGCGTGTCCCGCACGGTTAGCCTGGCATAGAAAAGGAAAATGGCGGGGGTACTCGACCTCTTGACGTGAGTCTGACCAACCCGCCAGACATAACAGTGTACACTGTTCTCATTCAGGCCAGTGAGAGGGAGCTCTTGTTCACTTTTGCTGGCCTAGAGTTCCAAGAACCGAAGGCTGAACTCTACCTGACAATTCAAGAAGAAAAAGAAACCATTGTCAGGTGCACCAATAATCGCCCAGAGACAAATGTGGCGGTCCAAGCATTAGAGAAGCATTGTAGTCATTAGACTTTAGTTTGGGGAGGAGGGGGCGTTACTCTAATGATCAAACACACTTTTTGCAAAGCTCATATTAATTCACTTCGTCCGCCTGTCTGTCTGGGGTAAATTTTGAACACGCTATTTCTCCCACTTCTCATTATCGGATGAAGTTGAAATTTGGCACAATTATTTATTGTTCCTAATAAAACATGAATCAATCGAAGAGTTACTAATTCATTAAATATTTATTGGTAATTAATTGTGTTTGTTATATAAAATGAATATAATAAATCTTACAGCATTTAGATATGGCTGTAAATGTGCAGTTCTTTTCCTTATATTAGTTTTGTCTTGAATTATTATTTGTTATTTTTATTTATAAAATCGTCCATTTGTTTAAGCAAATTTTACCCATCTATGATGAGCTTTAAATAATTTAAGTTAAAATACTACAGAGAAGTTAAACGTCGCAGTACAATGTCAGATGGCTGTAATGTCTTTTTTATTCAATAATATAGTTATATTAGGAATAGAGATTCTAGTTATTAATATTCAACTTAACGTGAGGCCAACATTCTCCCTAAAAAATTACGGTTTGCGGGCTTTTTGCGTTGCTCGGACTAGCCTCGGACCAAAGCTTCTGAACTCACTCCCCATTGATCTCAGACAGACAACATGCTACACTACCTTCAAGAAGAATATTAACACCTATCTGTTTAAGATTAGTTTGACAATTTAGCTCTCGTGTTTATGTTTGCAAATTTATCAGAGCGATTACACCAAGTTTGTCAACAGCGCTCTATAAATGTATATGTATTTTAATCTCTTCTTTAAGATCCTAAATTCTTTAATGTTTACTTTAGCCTCCACGAAGAGTAGCTTGTCTAAATAGAATCAACACACACCCACTTCCGAAAATTCAGACAACCTTCAAGTATAAAGCTGAGATTGTTAATCCATCCACAGCTGATGTCACTCATTACCAGGTGAGTGAATGTTTGAGTGTTGCAGTTGACTTTTATCTATTGCAATCATTTAATACCGAAACAATCTAATCTTATTTTATATTTAAAACTAAAATTGTCGTCTGCTAATAAGGGCAATAATCTCAATCGAGCAAATAAAAAAAAAAGATTGCAGCTGATTTAAAAAAAAATGTGTAGACTTTCATTGCATTAAGAAATCAATGCGCTATTGAAAACGTTAATCCCCATCCGTTTGTTGTCTGTGTCTGAAATGAAAATTATTCCCTACAGGTTTCATCTCGGATATAATATATTATCTTATCTTATATAACTTTAAAAATGAAGATGATTACGTCATAATCTATCTATCTATCTATCTATCTATCTATCTATCTATCTATCTATCTATCTATCTATCTGTCTGTCTGTCTGTCTGTCTGTCTGTCTGTCTGTCTGTCTGCCTGCCTGCCTGTCCGTCCGTCCATCCATCTATCCATCTATCTATCTATCTATCTATCTATCTATCTATCTATCTATCTATCTATCTATCTATCTATCTATCTATCTATCTGTCTGTCTGTCTGTCTGTCTGTCTGTCTGTCTGTCTGTCTGTCTGTCTGTCTGTCTGTCTGTCTATCTATCTATCTATCTATCTATCTATCTATCTATCTATCCACAGGTCTGGTACAATGCTCAAGCTAAACTAGTCAGAGAAGACACGAGGTCGAAAACTCCTGACCCTAAAGTAGGTGTTACCACAACAGTTACAGAGATTCATGACTTTAGCACAGGTAAGCACAAAGCCATCTCAGTATATCTTTACAACTAGTATTTGCTTCATTTAGCCCACTAGGAACCTCTTTCAGACCTATGTAAGGTGGGCAGAGAATATATAGCCATATGACGATTAACAAGAATGTCTTGTTGGCCTATGAACTACTAATTCCACTAGATCGTGGAGGGTGGGGGGAAACTGCTGTGTGGGCAACATCGCTTCTATTATTGCCCAGCTTTTACTTTCAAGTTACATTCAAATCCCCAACCTGAAAAGCTAAATAGAACACTCCATCTTCGCCTTTGCTGTCGAAATAAATCAATGTAAGTGGCACTGCTCAATTTGGCGTAGTGCTGGGTTCAATTTCGTCTGATTGAGGTATTCTATGTTACCATTTGAGAGCTACAGTAAAAAAAGCAATGGAGTCAGCGCTGGAAGGAAACCGAGTCGAACGAAGGCAGCCGTCTCTACCACAAAGGCAAATAACACTTTTACCTGAATGGTATGTGGGTAAAGGTAATGTTGATTCAGAAAAGGGAAATAAAAATCACATGAAAAAGTGCTCATATCGTTCTACGAGTAAAGGAGACCAACACAACGACCAACCGTCTCAACGTCTCCAACCTATGCCAGGTAGACTATAGAGTTGGGTGGACTCAGCAGCGCCCTAAAAAATTCCGAGTTTCAAATTCTGAGTCATCCCCTCGATTCGATAGCCTAGCGCTTTACCAATCAGGCCACTAAATTTCCTTTTGTTTGGACCAAATCTCCAATAAATACCGAATCAGAAACGCCATTAGTAACGAACCATGCTGAGGTTACTCCCTTAGAGCACGGAAGAGGAAGCGGTCATCAGCTCTACAGACACAAATGCGTTTTTATGCTAAATATTTTGTGTTCGTTAAGTTTGGAATTTAAATATTTTGTGTTCGTTAAGTTTGGAATGATTAAACTTTTTAAACATTTTAACTTTCCTCTGCAGACGTTCGTTACATCATCGATCCACAAGGAGGCTGTTCCGCCTTCCCAATGGATAGCAAGCAATCAGACGTAAACTATACGGACAACCAATCAGCGATCACTATCACGATGAAAGACCCAAACAGTTTCTTTCAGTTCAATGAGAACTATAAATACGTTGGACAGGTTCGACATGAATACACATTAAACATGAAAACATCACTTTCAACATTTTAAACCATTAAAAATAGATTTTTAAAAAGAGTTTTTTTGCCCTTTCATACATTTAAATGGATCCATTTTTAAGGATTCTTTCGAAGGGAAAAATAATTATGTAGATCTAGATCTATAATCCGTCTTAGCCATTTCGGCCAGATGGTTAAGACGGATTTTAGGAGTCTGTTATAGAGATCGGGTCTCAAATAAGGAAATCCTATGCTGAACTGACCACTTAGTAAGGTTGTGACAGACCGTCGCATGAGTCTTGCGGGAAATGTTCTCCGACAAATTGAACTACGGAAGAGAAATGTGCAGACAGGGACGTCCTCGTATAACTTGGCGTCAAGTTTACATAGAGGACATCAGTGGACACCAGGTGGGAAGATCTTTGTGGAGACAGCTTGCCGCCCAATGCGCCGAATGGCCCGGAAGGATCTAAGTCTAAGTAAGGTCTATATTGTGAACTGCGTTGGATTTTTCAAAATAGTCCCAATCTTAAATCCCAGGATCCCAGGTTCAGAAGCCAAGCGGTCACAGATCAGTGATTATTTACTCAATAATGGTAGGCTACTCCGGGTAACACTTTGTTCCCCTGTATTTTTTAGTTGAATTATATGTTTACTGTTTACGTAGGGCGCCATACCCTCAATATGAAATTTCTTTATATTGTTGGTGAAGTAGACCGTTTATTATATTCCGCATTCGGTTATCCGGACGATCGATTATCCGGACAGATCTCTTTACCAATTAATCCGGATAATCGGCGTTCTTCTGTATTACAGACATTTACTGGCTTTAAATGTTATTGAGAACTATAACAAATCATCTCAGAAGATGTATGCGGCTAATGATGTTTCTGTAGCTTACGGTATAACGAGGGTGTCATGTGGCCAGAACTACGACTAACCACCTTTATTTTGTCCCATCAATCTCAGGAACTCGTTAGAGCTGGGTGGACCCAGAACGAGACCAAGCGTTTTAGAAGAAGACCTGAACCCACAACCTGTGGGCAGTTCACAAGTCTGTACGACGTGGCAACGAGCTATTAGTCTAAGCTGCTCACAGGTTGTGACGTTGCTGGTCAGTATGGAGGCCTAGTATAACGAATGGTCTCGCCAAGAGGCGCCCTAAAAATCCCGAAATTTAAAATTTCACACATCTCAAGGATTCGAACCAAGGATCCGGTTCGAAAGCCAAGCGCTTTATCACTCAACCACTGCGCCTCCACAAGATGTTAAACTTTAAAACTACTGTTTTCGTGAGAGTTTCTTCGTTGCTCAGCCTTTGGTGGTCACTCTAGTTCAACATTAAATCCTATTACATTATACACACATGCACATACACACTCTTTAACTCTTTCTCTCCATATTATTTTCCTCGTTCCGAGTGAATTATTCATTTATTAAAATCAACGACCGTATCGTCGGTTAGGAGAAAAAGAGTTAACACATCTTATGAAAATATTACATAAATAAATTTAGTTTTCGAAACATCCTCTTCACAAAGTTTAAAATACTTTGGTATTTACTCATAACTCTTGTTTTAGTGTGAAGTCTGAAAAATGGCACCCCCTTTATTATTCATGTGTTGTGTTGGTTGCATTACAGAGACTTGCAAGGGGCATAACTTGTGATGTCTTCAGCACAGTCATTCCGAACTTCAACGCTGGAGGTAACATTGTCAATGCCACTTTTGAATATTACTTCCTTCCGGTAAGTTATCTCGCTACAAAGAAAAGTTCTGTATTACATTCAATTTGGTTTTACGAGATGTGGAATGTGGAAGACAAATGCACACATTACTGATCAAAATATTAGTTTTTTTTTAAATTAAATAAAAAAAAAAAAAATTTAATCTTAAAATTTTAAAACGTTCCTAGTTTATTTCAAACTGAAATGTTTGTAAAATGTTTGACATGTTTCGGATGTTCCTTCAGAGTTGAAGATAGTTTACTTCCTAGTCCAAACCTCCCGCAGGACGGCGGGGGATGAGAGCGGGCAGGGTTTGAACCCTCGACCGTCGATAAATCTGAACGACAGTCCATTGCGCAAACCGCACGACCAGGCAGCTATGTATTTGTAGCTAGACATTATGAGGCTTTCGCTGCATCATACGGTGGAGAGAGCGCACTACAAACAGCGATGTCGTTGCAAACACCGGTATGGACAGTATAAGTGAACTTCTTAAGGTCCGACAGTTACGCTGCGAGACGAACGTATGCCAAAGGCAGTCTTTTTTTTTTGGTGAGCTAAATGGTGGAGACGTAACAGAGGTGCCCCAAGGAAACGCTTTAAAGACCAGCTTAGGCGCCAACTTGCACCTGGTTGCATGCGGCCTCAGAACGATACCGCTCACACACAAAGGCCGCGGGATACACATTGGAGACCTATATAAATTTCGCTGACGAGGACAGACGCAGAGTTAATCTACCATCTGCGGACAATGGTTATGCTTGCTTGAATGTGACAAATACGTAGGTTACATCTGGGTCTGCGTATCCACGGGAAATACTGCATTTCTCGTTAATCTTCGGACTCGAAGACACGTCTTATTATTATTATTATGAAATGAAATATAATCATATTGATATTGAAAGGCTTGGGAGTGGGGAGGGGAGGGGATTATAATGAAGCCTAGAAGTAAATATGAAATATGCACCCACAATGTCAAAACGTTGTTGGGATAGTATCAGCTCATGTTTCGCACTTCGGTTCATTCAAACCATCAATGATTACATTTTATGTTTTTCACACTATTACCTACCCATTCTAATTGACATAGATATTTACGTTGTATTCCTTGAACATAAAATGCATGACAATTCCACTTCTATATTTATTTCAGCAAGATTGGAACGACATCTCATTGGTCGGTCTTGAAGCAGACGACTTGGGCTACCCAGTTCAACTTGTCATATCTGCTGATATTGTAAGACATTAGAATTAATACATATAATTGAAGCAGTAACATGTATTATCTATTGTATTTAATCGGTTTGTTTAGTCACAACAGGCTTTGCAACGTGGTACTTCTAGGCACATCCATTGCCTTTCGAGACACATCAAGTGATCCATTGTACATGATTACAATGTATATGATTATATATAGATATGGCTCCTTCCAATTCTGAAGACATTAGAAGTGTCCAGAGGAAACACTGGTTTCGTTTTTATTTATTGTTTTTAGTACGGGCAGGAACTGGCGTGGCTAAAGAAACCAATTTTTAACATTCCATAAAAAAAAAACGAATAGTCATAATACGTGGTCGAGAGGCTAAGTGCGCTTGAACTTGGCTTGGCTTGGCTACCTAGAAGGTTCGACACCCGACTCGGGCAGAGTTGTTTTTACTGAGCGCCTAAAGGCAGCACGGAAAACCAACTCCTAGATACCCCTCCCCCCACCGGTCCACAAATGAGATTGGACCAAAAGCGCTCTGAGCATGCTATAAGCATGAAAGTAGCGCTATATAAAAGCTATAATAATAATAATACAGCTCATGGAGTGACTAAACACAAACGTCTTGTTTGCTGTTTTTTGTTTTCACCAAATGTGCACTCAAGCGTGTCAGTTATAAAATGAAAGGCAAAATTGTCAAAGTTACATTTGATTTTAGTTTCGAGCCATTTATCCAACAGGTGGATTACATTCGAATCTACAATTTTTTTGACTTTGGCGAGTACTTCGTCCAGGCGGATGCGTTCGATGCCACAAAATGCACTCAACCAGATGCAAAAATGAAAATTCAAATTACATTTCCAGGTAAAATAAAGATTTAAAAAATGTGTACATTTCACTGTCTGTTTATTTGGATGAGGCATTATTCTGTTTTATTTTAACTCTGTTTATTTTTTTGAGGCATTATTCTGTTAATATTTTAACCTCTTGAAGCGTTTAATCCAAATGTTTTTGCTTTTAACTATTCTGACTCGAGCCTCAGATATTTTTCTCTTTATCAGATATTAAACCAAAAAAAGATAAAAGCGAAGGGCTAAATAAATAAGTTCGATTTTGTATACTTTAAACTTTCGAAAACAGAAATACGTTTTTTCTTAAAGGTAACATTTCACATGCCACACAAGATCTACTTTTCACTTTCACTATTGCGCCACACACCCTTTTTTAGGATTAAAAATAATTGGCCCACTAAAAAGGCGCATTAGGCAAGGGATGGCGAATGTGTACTATTTGATGAATAGGCCAAACCACTTGGATAGAGGTTGGCCACCTAACATGAAAGTTCCAGCTCGAATCCTCGACTCGAGAATAGTTGTGTTTTCTGAGTTAGCCTTAGCAGTTCGGAAACCTACTTCCAGATACCTCCTTTCCTACTCCCAATGACCCCCAAAGAGATTGGACCAAAGCGCACTGAGCATGTTTTAAACATGAAAAATGCGTAACAAAAAACGCAATTAATAATAATCATAATAATCGCCTAGATCGACCGCAACCACCGCTATATATGAGAAAAGAGTCCTTGTAATCATAACAAATTTCCGTAAGGATCAATAAAGCAGTCTTAGTCTTAGTCTTGGTCTTATCACACAATTTAAGAAGAACTGAAACTGAAAAACGAATCAATATGAAAATCTAAGCTTAGACATTATGGAAGTTGTCTGTAGTAACAATACAACCTGACTATTGTTAGGTCATCTAAAGGGATAATGACAACTGACCTTGCATAGATATTCAAAGCCCTTAGTCTCAAAAGAGGATCCCTATTAGCTCTAAGTACTGCTGCAAACCTGCCACATCATCAGACAATTTCTCGTTGGATACTGTTAGTAGAATACAATGAATTTTGTTTCTATATAACAATGCTCGACCATGGCGGTGCCAGAGAATGAGAATAAATTAATTTCCATAATAATAATTAACAAAGGGCCATAGCGATTGTGGCCATTGCAATTGTCTTCAACTCTAGGAACCTTATCCCTCAAATAAGTTTACAGTTAACAACTAAAAAAAATATTTTTATTTTTATACGAGGTACTAACATTGTCAATGTTCAAAGATTAGAGAAGATTAAAGAATTGTAAATAGATTGGAAGACCCAGTTGGGTAACCCATATTATTTGCCACGGTCCACTTGAATGTGGTAAACGGGTCGATTTCTCTTTTGCGCTTGTGTGCGCCTTTATTTCACTGTAGTTTTACTTGGGGGGGGGGGGGGTCGATGTACTTACTCGAATATCATCGATGCACATTTATTAAAAGAATCTTAAAAAGATAAATATCAATTACACTTCGTGTTACAGGAAGCTACAACCCAGCCGCCATGGACCAATGGAAACAGCAACTGTACTTCCAATTAGCTGAAACAATGCAGATCAACCCTTTGAGAATCGGTAGTCTCAGCATTGAGGCAGACGCTTACTCTATATATGCCAGTGCTTGGATTCTAGGAACTGCCTATTATGGTAATAAGATTTTCAACACAAAAATTCTTTATCATAATTCTTGTATTTGAGACTCCTTTAAACTATGTTTGGGAAAACAAGATTTGAGTGTAAATGGGAGATTTTGATAATGGAAAGAAATCTTTCAGTAGCTTGTTTTTACAAAGCTTATATCAACTCACTCTGTCTGTCTGTCTGTCTGTCTGGTCAAAAGTTTGTACACAATATTTCTTCAACACCCCATCTCGGATCAAGCTAAGATTCTGTATAATTATTTCTTGTACTTTTACCGGACAACGCAAAAAGAAATAAAGCAAAAAAAAAAAAAACAAGGTTACAAAAGACAGTTTGTGTGGAAACACAAACTCAAAACCGGCCCCCGAAAAGGCCCATCCAGGCAGGCTTCAATATTTTCAGAAAGAACATGCAAATGAAATTATATCAAAGACAAATGAGAGATAAGAATGGAGAAAGAAGCAAGACAGATCTTGTGTAGTGCCCCAACGGTCCCGCAGATCAAAGGATAGGTGAAAGTGAATGTAAAGTTAGATGTGAACCTGGCCTAACTAGTTCCTCTTTTAGACCTTGAGGTCTATAGGACAGATGATGTAAAGTTCATCTGTTTTTGTGGCCTACGATTAACGAGGGTGTCATGTAGCCAGCACAACGACCAACCGCCTATACTTTTCCCCAACTAATATCAGGTACCCATTAGAGCTGAGTGGACTCAGAGGCGCCCAAAGATTCCAAAGTTGAAAATCCCAGTCTTCACCAGGATTTGAACCCGGACCCCCAGTTCGGAAGCCAAGCGCTTTACCGCTTAGCCACCGCGCCTCCCTTGGCCTAACTAATGTCTTATAATCCAATTGTTTTGAAAAGGCTCAATCTCTTATTCAAAAAAAAAAAAATTTCCACAATAAAAAAAAAATGTTCATAAAAATGAAGTTTATAAGATTACTATTAATTTTAAATTAGGTCTAACTTTTATTGCATACTAATTAGCTTTTTCTCTTTAAAAAACTGCTTGCATAACCGATTTTAAAAATTAGATTTTTCGCTTTCAGAAAAAAAAGTAGCCGTTGCATCAGAACTTTGAATGGTCTAAAATATTGTGATGTCGGATTTGCAATATCTTTTCTAGTTTATGAGATCTAAACGGGACGGACGGACAGACGGACAGACATTTCGCACAAAACTAATAGCGTCTTTTCCCTTTCGGGGGCCGCTAAAAAGAAATTAGTTAATTAACAATTGGTAATGAATTATTTAGTTAGGTATCTCGAACAATGGAAAGAAATTGTGGCCATACACTTACACCAAAACACATGTCACTTGCCTCATCCGAACTTACACTCAAGCGCCCATACACGCACACACATACGCACGAACACACACACACACACACGCGCGCGCGCGCACGCACACATTGTTAAGCGTATCATTATGAATTGACAGACAGAAATGCGAAAGGGACGAGTAGTAGTGCCTCTAGGAACGGATGTGTCTTTCGGCCCGTAGTTTGTGACTCCCAGTGTTACTGTGCTATGATAACATTGTGCTCAAGACTGACGGGAGGCGAGATACAACCAAAAACTCACTGTATTTTATAAAATTGCTTTTCTCTAATTAAAAAACTCTAAACTGTTTCTTTGCACCAAACTATTGCAGCTCAATTTCAACAAATTGATCAACCCTCAAAAGAACATGTGGACGACAAAGTCATTTATATGGTGAATGCGCCTTTAGACTGTGCTGGACTTTGTATAGAGAATATCGATTTTCAATGCAATGCCTATGAATATTGCCTCTATGACAAATATGCCTGCAGGTAATAATTCTTCTCTCTCCCGTACTAGTTAAATTTACGATAAAAGTCTTCAAAAGTTTATGACAACCATGTTCTTTACATTCTTTACAGGCTACTTGAGAACCACATGCCCACCGTAAATAACACTGTACTGGCCAACGCAACGGACTGTGTTTTAAACACACGTAAGATTAGAGGATTCAGTTTGTCTAGACACATTTTTAGCTAAATAATGAAACAACGAATGATGCATACATATCGCATATATCAAGGGATAAAATATATTTGTAATAGCAGAATATGGTGAATTAAATATAGCGAAAAATGGACAGTCCTGACAATGGACACGAACAGTGGCGTAGCTAGGGTGGGGAGAGGAGGGGAGAGAATTTGAAAATTCCCCCTGGACCCAACTTGAGGGAGCCCCCAAATGAGTGTTTTTTTTACACAAAATGCATGGGCCCCAATAGAGGTAAAGCCCCCGGGCCCCCAAATGATGGAAAATTCCCAGCTACGCCCTTGGGCACGAACCATGGATTCAACTTCATGTAGCAATAACACGGGGTAAGGTGAACAGGTTGCTGCTAGACAGAGATGTTGAGGCCCATGGTATTAGATGGTATTACATGGTATTACATGGTATTAGATGGTATTACATGGTATCACATGGTATTACATGGTATAAGTTTGTATTAGATGGTATTACATGGTATTACATGGTATCACATGGTATTACATGGTATTAGATGGTATTACATGGTATTAGACGGTATTAGATGGTATTACATGGTATTAGATGGTATTACATGGTATTAGATGGTATTAGATGGTATTAGATGGTATTACATGATATTAGATGGTATTACATGATATTAGATGGTATTACATGATATTAGATGGTATTACATGATATTAGATGGTATTACATGGTATTAGATGGTATTACTTGATATTAGATGGTATTACATGGTATTTTCACAAAAGAAATGGGACCATAGCGCACTGAGCATGCTATAAACATGAAAGATGCGCTAAGAAGAGTATAAAAGCGATTAATGATAATAATAATACTAATGATAAACTAAGGTTTAATCGCTTATCCTTATAAATTTAAGTTATATTTTAATAACAGCCCAAGTTTAAAGCTTTCCATTTTATTTCTTTTATTCAGAATATAGAGTTGAATAAAAGCAATGTCTACACTTTTCTAACCAGAACTATTTCCTTCAGGTCCAATTGTTGGTCCAGCGGTGAAAGAAACTCCAGTAGCCGTGGCCTACCTCAATCTTGTCGAAGCTGTACAAGCTAAACAAGTTTTTGTGAGCCTTCCAGATGCTAACGGAGTAAGTGATCATATTTATTGACATTCAGAGGCGTATCTAGAAAGGTAAAGAGAAAGCCGGGGTACCTTGGTGCTAAACCTTAACTTAAAATTGATGAATTTTTAAAAAGCGGTAAAAACATATTTTATTTCGTACTAGCCGGATATGACCCGCAGCCCGAACTGATCTACTGGATTGAATTTAGATCTATGTCAAACTTGGAGAAATTTCCCTTCATATTTTTATTTTTATTTTGCCACGAAAATAAAAGTAAAATGTGAAAAGGGGCTTACCCGTTACCGTTATAACTATAAAACGAAATTTATTGTACTTTTATTTTTATTGTACTTTTTTTTTATTGTACTTTTATTTTTTATTCATTAGAACACCAACATGTACACAGCAATCAATGTTGATGTAATAACAGGCAAGTATTGTACAATAAGTTTAAAACAAATTTTTTGCCATTCGAAATTCTAAGACATTATAAATTAATATAATTTTTATTTTTATGTATATTTTACGTCTAAAACTGACGAGTTCCACTAGCTCAATACTAACGAAGTGTATACATTTTCTTTTGAACAGGGCAGCCTGTACCTGGGAAAACATTACCCAATCTGCCGAATCAATTTTCTTACAGAATAGAGACTGTCAAGCCACAGCAAGGAAGAGTTTCTGAAACCTTTGTATGTACCTTTGATATTTTATATCATTGCATGTAAGCTATACTAAAACTTAGTTTTTGACTCATTAAATCTAAAGTAATACGGTTTTAGATGTAGGTTGCCGAAAATCTGCATAAAAAGAAACAAGATGCTGGCAGATAGAAACTGATTTCTGTGCGTTTTTAGGATATACATTTTTAAACTTTCGCACATATTTTAAGTAATTTTAACTCAATGCTTTTAATGACCGAAGTATAAATAAAGACATGTTTTCCTGTAGTGTTTTAAAAGGCTACTACACTCTCCGCTCTCCGATCATAAAATTAGTGTCTTAGCTCAATACCGAGGAAAATATAATTGAGTAATATTTTATTTGTTCTTACGATGGCATAACTTTTCAAAACAAAAACCTACATTTATACTTTTTAAATATATGTAATCTACGTTTTTTGTTAAACCAGTATTTTGTAAGATATATGGTGTTCTATTAGTCTATGTTTTAATTTAAACCAATTTTTTTAAACTTTATTTTTGTTATGTCAATTTTTTAAAATCAACTTAAAAATTTACCATTTTTATCTGCATTTTTTTTTCAAATTCTATATTTACTTTACTTTTCAATGTGTTACTAAACAGGTCTGGTACGATGGAAACCTGGACATTGTTCGGTATGACAGCAGAGATCCTTATGGCGATAATCAATACATGATGACATATATTCAAGATTTTACGAGAGGTCATTATAGCTTTAGCAATTCTGTAATATTAAAATTATGAGGCAAAGGTTTCTGTGCTGCCTTTAGGCGCTTACAAAACACAACTCAGTCGAGTTAAATGTCAAATATTTTAGTCTACTTCGAGATTCGAACTCGGGCACCTTTGTTAGCGATGAATTCCACTCAACCAAATATATTCATTGATTTATTTAGTTTATCAAACTAGTCGCCAAATTTCCAATAAATTAACTAGCTACGTAAAACACATTTCTATTACGAAATGTAAGCACATGATCATGATTGTTGAACAGTATAAAAACATTACAGGGGCTTACTAAACTGCTTTGTTGGGTAAATTATAGCTTTTATATAGCACTACTTTCATGCCTGTATCATGATCAGAGCGCTTTGGTCCAATCTCATTTGTGGACCAGTGGGGGGGGGGGGGAAGAAGGTATCTGGGAGAAGGTTTTCCGTGCTGCCTTTAGGCGCTCAGTAAACATAACTCTGCTCAAATTGGGTGTCGAACCTCGAGCCCCATTCATAGGTAGCCAAGCCCAGTTCAAGCGTAATTAACTTCTCGACCACGAATCTCAAGGATTGGAACAAAAAACCCGGAATGCTTCTTGATGCTGGACTTTTGAAAAGCAGCAGGAGTGTAACATGAAATAATTAAACCATGATCTAATTAGTTGGTGCCCAAACTACGGACCGCGGGCCCTATTTTAGTTTACTTCGAGATTCGAACTCGATACCTTTGTTAGCGATGTATTCCACTCGACCATATATTCCATTGATCTATTTAGTATATCAAACTAGTCGCGGACCGCGGACGCTATCCAGTCCTCGAAACTTTCATAGTGAACCATAAACCAGTAGAGGCTCAGTGCCGAGGAATTCGACAATCTATTTCTCGCTGATCAAAGTTGTTGTAAAGATGGTTTCCCTACGAGCTGAACAATGTTGGACATCGCTGATGAGAAAGAGAGAGAGAGAGAGAGAGAAAGAGAGAGTGAGGAAAAAAGAGAGAAGGCGAGAGCGAAAGAGAGAGAAAGAGAGAAGGAGAAAAACAGAGAGAAAAGAGAAAAAAATGGAAGAAAGAGAAGAAAGAAAAAGAATTAGAAAGAGAGAGAAAAAGGGAGGTGATTGGAAACGTAGCCTTACACTGTGCTAACATATATTTTGTAGGTCTTTCCTATCAGATCAACCAAGTCACAGGAAGCTGTAAGATCAACGCCCTTGGACCTGGAGCCTTTGATGTGGTCAATAGTAAACCATCGCCAGACGGAAATCTTGTAGTGTCCTTAAAGTCTCCACAGAGCTTGTTCTACCTGTCTGATTCATACAGATTTGTTGGACAGGTAAATCAATTCTTGCTTAGGCCAGTGTCAGGTAAGTCAATTCTTGCTTAGGTCAGTGTCAGGTAAATCAATTCTTGCTTAGGTCAGTGTCAGGTAAATCAATTCTTGCTTAGGTCAGTGTCAGGTAAGTCAATTCTTGCTTAGGTCAGTGTCAGGTAAGTCAATTCTTGCTTAGGCCAGTGTCAGGTAAGTCAATTCTTGCTTAGGTCAGTGTCAGGTAAGTCAATTCTTGCTTAGGTCAGTGTCAGGTAAATCAATTCTTGCTTAGGTCAGTGTCAGGTAAATCAATTCTTTCTTAGGCCAGTGTCAGGTAAATCAATTCTTTCTTAGGCCAGTGTCAGGTAAATCAATTCTTTCTTAGGCCAGTGTCAGGTAAATCAATTCTTTCTTAGGCCAGTGTCAGGTAAATCGATTCTTTCTTAGGCCAGTGTCAGGTAAATCAATTCTTTCTTAGGCCAGTGTCACACTTTTTGAGTGCAGACAGGACGACAGTTCCAAGCCTGTCACAAAGTCGGGCTGTACTCAATTCAGGTCACGTGGCACTCCACATTAAACAAAAATGTTGTACAGATTTTACTAGAAAATATTGTTCAAGGTTCAAGATTAAATTTTATACTGCGATATGGTTCAAGGTGAAGGTCATGAGGATACCAATTTAAATTTAAAAAAAACAAACTGAAAACACAGTTAATGGTTGTTGCAAAGGTTGTCATGAAATGGCGTGATGCCTTGACTCCAGGGGCGGACTGAGTGTCAAAATCGGCCCGGGCATTTCCATACAATCGGGCCCATAAATTACCTATCATGTGATGGGCATCCAAATAGAGGCCTACCTGTCCTCAAAATCATTATGTTAAGTTTGAGTGTCGATAATTGTGAGCTCCGTATTTGAAAAAGGGCCTTATGTTGCTTTTTAATAGCCCAGGGTGAAGCCCACTACTAGTAGCGCTGTCTACGGATGTAGGCTATTACGTTATCTCGGAAAGTTTACTAGAACAAATTAGTATTACACTGTAGAGTGATTTCTTTTTAAATACGATACTCAGATGTCCGCTTTTTTTAAAGATAATATTATAAAACCTTTATCAATTTAATACTTAGTGGCATCCATGCGGACCTTTCGGTGGCCCATCCGGCCCATTTGGGTACCGGCCCACCGGGCATTTGCCCAAAAGCCCATATAGCCAGTCCGCCCCTGGTTATGACATATCTACTTATTTTTTTTTTTAAAGTTACGATCTTTACATTGGAATGTCTGTACACTTAGATTGCTTATTTTTTCTTAAACACTAAAATTGTCTTATTGGCTGGAGATGGCCCACAAAGATGTTCTTGAACCCGGCCCACGGGTACCTTGCTATACCACTGCCTATTGGTGTGGTCCTTGCACAAAACCCAAAGAATTTTTTAAATAGAATTTTTAAATCGCGAAACAGATCTCAAACATATCAGAACTTCAGGGCGCTCTCTACTAGTGTTGCTCTAGGTCTCTAATATAATTGAAGGTTCATTCACGAATGGTTAGATCTACTTGTTAGAGTACATATGCAAGAAGACCATTGTTTCTTGCTTTTGATGAAATGTTTTAAACTTTATTTCTACTCTGGTGATCATAGATCGTCCATGAAGCACATTTGTGCTTTCAACCCATTATGAATTTACCTTATTTTTGTTTATTTAGATATTGATACAGGACGGTGTTTATTTTATTGCGTGTTTTTCGGTCTTAATTTTTTTTTTCAAGTTTAAATTGATTTAGGTGGCAACCAACCTTTTGTCCTACACACTAAGGTCCTGAACGTTATCACCGACAGCACCTCGGGAGGTGGGATGGGGCAGGGGGGGGCGCGATCCAGCGGGTAGATTGGTCATGAGGTCATAAGGTGAAAATCTGCAAAATCACTAACTCAGATTTGACAATATGTTTCAGAATAGGAAAGAAATAAAATAGATTCTAGAAACAACAGTTTAACACAGTCAGACCTAGGTATTGTAAAAGACTAAAGACTGAATCATTTTTTTAGCGGCCCCCGTAAGGGGAAAAAGCCGCTATTAGGTTTGTGCAAAATGTCCGTCTGTCCGTCTGTCCGTCTGTCACACTCATATCTCGAAAACTAGAAGAGATATGAAAAATATTATTTCATCATTAAATGCGGCTTGAAAAGTTTAGGTGCAACGGCTTCTTTTGGTTTTCTAAAAGCAAACCGTTTAATTTATAAAATTAATTATGCAAGCGATTTTTTCATAAAAATACACCAATTCTAAAACAATTACGTAAATGTAAGGGAGGCAATGTTACAATATGCTAACAAAGATGGCCAATTTTTGTGTATTTTCAGTATCACTAAGTCAAATACATTTTAAAAATGTACACGAAATGTTTACAACAAATATAAATAATAGTTAAAGATGTTTTTTCTGGTCAACTAGCTGCTAAAATTAAAAGAAAACATTTCTGTTTGTTTATAAAGGCTAATAATGCATTTTGTATGTAAATATCACGCACATTTTTTTTAATGGACTTTTTATGCAGCGATTTTCGTGCAGTAGCGTAACGTCGCTACATGAACAGGTGCTAAACCAATTCCTTAAACTTTTTTTAAAAAATCAGATTTTATTTATTTTTTGTTTAGTGCCCCCATCCGAATAAAATATTATTTTTGTGCGTTTTGTCTGTTGGTCGGTCTGTCCGTCACGATTAGATTAAAAAAACTAGAACTCTAAAAGCTATTGAAAATCTGTTTACACTTTAATGTTCCTCCCGTAACATCTCAATAGTTTTAAGTAACTAAAAATTGATTGTTCCGGATTTTTTGTTTGTTTGTGCAAAACTAATCGACCCCAACAAATGTTTGTTTGCTCTTCTAATTTATATTACATTCAATTTCCATGCTTAAACGTTGCAAAAACACATTATCAATAATATGTTGTTCCGTTTTTTATGTAAATAGCATATTAATGCTAAATCAAAATCTCTATACTGACTTATATTTCATAAAGTGTAAAATTGTTCCGGATATTGTTTTATAAAGCATGAATTATGCCTAATGTTTGTTTGAAATCGCATAATTTACTAATATTACACTTATATTATTTGACAATGCGTCACTATAATTTGGTTATCAATATCAAATTGTTCCGTATTTTCATCTTTAAACAAATTTTAAAAATATCGACAATAGGTTGTTCAGGGCTTTAAAAAAAAGTAATTTACTAGAATTGATTACTGAAAATTACTTTTTAGACATTTGTTTTTTTTTGCTAAAACATAACATAGAAGTTTTGTAATCGATAAAGAAAGTTCCGGATTTTGTTTCTTACAAATCGTCGCCTGAAATTTCCGAATTTATTTAAAAATCTACTAACGCCAAATAATTGTTTGAACTCCCTCTTCTAATTAATTAACAAATAATCTTCTCATTTACGAAATAATGTTTTTACGGATTTTTATGAAAAATATTTTAACTCACTACTCTCTTACAGTACATTTAACTTTCTACCTAAAACATTATAAAATCTAATTATCGTTAATATTATGTTCCGATTTTTAAGGAAAACAGAATCCAAACACCAAAGTAAGGTATGAAAATCTCTCCACATGGCTGTAGTACATCTAATTTTTATACGAGACCATCCAAAAAATTTAATTAACGGTATTACATTTAACTGAAATTCTCTTTTTCTTTTACTATTTATACAAACATCCGGAACAATCAATTATATAAACTTTTCAATTGTGTTCATACCTAAAAATTATTGCGATGTTTTGAAACGTAAAATAAAGGTTAATCAATTTTTAATAACTTTTAGTTGTTGTTTTTTTATATCAAGATGACGGACAGAGCGACTGACAGACAAAACGCAAAATTAATGCGGCTTTGATCCTTTTTAAATAAATTCTATTAGAACTCAGTGCACCAATGTCTATGAACCCTCGTTAAATATCTCGTGTAAATAAAGACATTTTTTTTATGGTACCGGTACTAGCCTATTGTGAGGTAATGGAATTTTTTTTCTTTGACGTCATATGAATGGACTCTTTAAATGTAATGTTAAAAGAACGCACTCGGTGCACCAATGTCTATGAACACTCGATAAATGGCTCGTAATGATAAAGGCGATTTTTAGTCTAGCTAGGCCGTGTGACGTAGTGTTTTTTTTCTTTTGACGTCATATGGAATGAATTCTTTAAAAGAAATGCTAAAAGAACGCACTCGGTGCACCAATGTCTATGAACACTCGATTAATGGCTCGTAATGATGAAGGCGATTTTTATTCTAGCTAGGCCGTGTGACGTAGTGTTTTTTTTTTCCTTTGACGTCATATGGAATGAATTCTTTAAATGAAATGCTTAAAGAACGCACTCGGTGCACCAAAGTCTATGATCACTCGATAAATGGCTCGTAATGATGAAGGCGATTTTTAGTCTAGCTAGGCCGTGTGACGTAGTGTTTTTTTTCCCCTCTGACGTTATATGGAATTAATTCTTCAAATGAAATGAAAAATGATCTCGGTATAGTAATGTTTATTAAGCCTCGTTATGTGACTCGCGTTTAAAAAAGGAATGATATCTTGATTTAGATCTAATCTAGATTTTTTAAACTAGATCTAGATTTTTATTACAGTATATCTAGATCTGGATTTATATTCTAATTAAAATTATTCTAGATTATAGATCTAGAATTTCTAGATCTAGTTTAGACTAAAATAGACTAGATTAAGATGTAGAATTTCAATTTCTAAACTTAAAGTGTAAAAAAAAAGTGTAGATTTTCATTTCCAAACGTTTTGATCAATATTGTAATGTTTTAATATACTAAAACTAATCTACTATTTTTTATTTAATTTAAATTTAAATTTATGGCAAATGAATCTTTGAAACATTATTACTTTTGACCATCAAAATTAAATCACCTCTTGAATATTATTTGCGAATATGCAGATCCGACAGGGATCCGACTTCGACGGGGGCCGCCTCTGAGTTTGTGTAACACAAACTCTCTTTGTAATCTTGTTTCAAAATAAAATGCTGCACATATTTAAATGACTTGTTGTTGAGCGACTCGCTAATGACACACAAGTCCTAGGTTCGATCCTTATACTAAACAATTTTTGTCAAGACCAAATAAAATATATATTGTTATGACTCTACATTGCGCACTGTCATTAGGTGCGAGACTGTGCACCATGAGACACAGGACAGAGACACGCTAAGAGGAAGTCGAAGATGGCCGATAATTAAATCTAGGGTATAAACCAAAAATAAGTGCTGCTATTATTGGTTCCTCTAGTGGTATATTTGTTATCGCATTACTATTGTTCTATTATTAAACTGTAGTTTTGATATATCCCTTTCGTTGAGGTTCGTCGGGCTCGCTGCTGGCTGAGTTACAGCACTATGTTAAATGTTTTCTTGGAGGTTCAGAGTGTGCCGATCTAAACCATTCCGATAGCTGATTACAGCGGTGGTTGATTTTGAAACCAATACGATGCCAATCTCAATCGTTCTCATCGTATGACCTCAAAACCATCCATTCGAAGTTTGTTTCTTTGTTTATTTTCTTGCGGTAGTTGATTTTGAAACCAATACGATCCTTTGTAATCTTCTGTTCTGAAGAGACTTTTATTTATATTCATTTCTTACGAAAAAAAATTGACCCAGTTTAAAAAGTTACTGTTTTAAAAATACATTTCTTAAAAAAATAATTATTAAATGTGTATTACAAATTTTTATATTTCAACTTACACATCATTGAAGTATTAAATTTTATTTTCCAGAAAACAGTCCGAGGAATTTTATGTGACATATTTGAATCAAGCCGAGGTGACTTCAGTGTTCCCGCCTTACAGACATCCCAGAGCAGCATTTTCAAATATTATTTCCAGACTGTAAGTGTCTTTGAAATACGAAATGACTTTTGTCTGTTTCTAAATCTTTACGAAATGTCTAGAGACCATTTGGGCGAATCAGAGAGCATTACGACATCCGCCATTTTGTATTGCAACAAGCACGATGAGAGAATAGTCGACATTCTCGCAGAATGTCGCGATAGGGGACAAGGAATAAAAGATGAAGAACTGGCTGTTCCTTGCACGGGGACAAAGAGACCTTAATACACACTCCCCAATTTCGTTTTAGGACACATGCATAAATATCCAAGAACTGTGGCAAATTCTGCCGCTCCAGAATAGGCTTGATAAGTCCCTCTAGATTCATCTCAAGATGAAACCAAAAGCGAGTGACTCATCAAGGCGCATCCATTGTCTTCCGAGACAGAAGGAGGCGTATATAATTTCTTTGATGTACTTCAGTATTTCCCAAACTGTGTTCCGCGGCACCCCAGTGTTCCGCGAGGCCTCAATAAGTGTTCCGCGAGGCCTCAACAAGTGCTCCGCGAGGCCTCAATAAGTGCTCCGCGAGGCCTCAATAAGTGTTCCGCGAGGCCTCAATAAGTGTTCCGCGAGGCCTCAATAAGTGTTCCGTGAGGCCTCAATAAGTGTTAAGCGAGGCCTCAATAAGTGTTCCACGAACTATTGGACTAATTAACTAGTTGGCCACCACATGAATTAATCCCTCTAAAAAAAAAATAAGCTAAGTGCTCCCTCCGCCTAAATGCTCAGAAGGTGCAAAGTGTTCAGTTCAACATTTTTTAGTTTCTGCTGTGTATTTTAAGAGGATAGTCTCAGCATGTCGATTGTCACGAAACGAGTTTCAGATTTGGTGGAAGAGAAAGTGAATGAAAGCTACTGATAATAAAATAGTATCTCAGGAATTTCTGTTATATATTAACCGTCAGAATTTTTGTTATTTATTTACTGACTAGAAAGGTAGAGCCTTTAGATTATATAGATCTAGAGAAGTAATAATTATAATAGTAATATTGTGTGCTTCTCTTCTCTTCCATTGTAAGACGAGTTTTTACAATTTTGTACTGAATTTTTTTTCTTTGTAAACAGAGCGAATGGGACTATGTCTCCCCTGATGGTACAGATATAACACACAGTAAACCAGTCATGCTTGAGGTGGAAGACACGACGGTGAGATTGACTCTCTCAGAGATCTATGCATAATTAGTTACATAATTAATTAACGAACACATTATTAGGCGCTTTTACCGTAAATTACCCCAGAGTTGAAAAATCTCTCCATTGTGATCAAGTTTAGAGTAATTCACGCACAACTTTCGGTGCGTGTTTTAAACATAAACACAAATTGCATGAAATTCATTTATATTCAAAACATTTCATTCTACTGCAACTTTCGATTGAGGTCTCTTCTATAAGCTATTTTCTATTACAGCTATTAACGAGTTACATTCTAGAACTCTTAATGAGAATTGTTTGATATAAAAAAAAGGAAAGTAATGCTCACAGTATTGATTATATAAATATATATATATGTATATTTATGCCCATAAATGTGAAATTATTTCACTAAGAAAAGGTTTTTTTTTTTTTACATTTTGATTGTTTAAAAGTGTATTTCTATGAAATAGTGACAGAAACGAGAACAAATAAATTATTGCATTCTTTTTTCTTCTCCAGACTGGATTTTACTTTGCTGTCAACTTCTACGATTTCAATGACCAGGGTCATTCAGTCAACTATTTTGACACTTCAGCTTGTTACGACAATGACCAAAAAAATGATTTTCTGGTTATTTTTAAAGGACGTTAGTATTAGCGTGCTATATTTCCACTTTAGTTTTAATGTTTTGATACAACTCAATTTTTCAAACACCAAGACGCCATTGAAAATAGCGAACGTGTATATCAATAAAAAAAATTAACGAAATAGTTAATTAAATAGCGGTTGTTAATAAATATTTTTCTGATTTACTGTAACGAAATTAATAATTTCAGTTAATTTACCAAATAAATTGAAATAATTAGAATTGATAATACTGAAAGTGTCTTCTATATTTCAATCTCTGCTTCCAGAACCTTATCATCCTTATTTGGACCAAGCCTACAACAGTTTCATCAACTCTGCCGCGCAGCTCATGGCTTCATGGACACAGTTATCTCCCATGCAGTTTCAGCAACTAAGACTGACTTATGACGATAACAATGATGTATATCTGTTTGTTACTTCCCTTGGAAATGTTCCTCCTATCGGTAAGATAATAATTAATTCAAGTCTTAGTGGTCAACAGGTACAGTAAACATTTTCTTTTTTAAATATTTTATGTTAAAATTTAAATTTCGAATGTTTAAATCACAACTTCCCTCATATCATTTGAATCTATTTTTAAAAAAAACGGCATGAGCTAAGGATTTCGGGGGCCCCGGGGGGCTTGACCCTATTAGGGGCCCCCTGCATTTTGACAGCTATCACATGTCCGTTTCCCCCTTGCAGACTTGTTCACGCCTACACTGCAAGTGGGCCTGAACAGTTCAGCGAACTACATCCAAGTGGACGATGAGGAAGACTGCGCTGCAGCTTGTGTCTCTACCAACAGCTTCATCTGCAATAGCTTCGACTACTGCGGCGGCAGCTGCCTGCTTGGACAAAAACACAGCGAAAGTGAAGGCGACCCCACGGCTACACCGGAGAACAACCCGTGTACACATTATACAAGTAAGCCACCAATGAACAGAAAACTATTATCCACTAACTTTATTAGTTTGTAGGTTCTATCTACTGGCGTTGAAAGCAACTAAATATAAAACATCAGAGCGTATACAGTAGTCTTCAACCTTTTGGCCTACCGCCCCCATTTTCTTATTTTTTCCTTTAAAAAATCCGCCAGCGCCACCCTGTAAGAAAAACACTTATAAAGCAGCGTGAAAAGGCAGTTGAACAGAATGTCATTTATTTATTAATTTGTAGTCCTTAGTTTGGAACTACAGAGTTATTGTCCTTAGTATTGAACTACAGAGTTACTGTCCTTAGTATTGAACTACAGAGTTACTGTCCTTAGTATTGAACTACAGAGTTACTGTCCTTAGTATTGAACTACAGAGTTACTGTCCTTAGTATTGAACTACAGATCTTCTTTTTTTTTTCTGGTACCGTTTCCTGAAGGAAGGTCTTTTCGAGCCCTGATGACCTTGCCATGTGGCCATAAAGTTTTAGCTTGCGTATTTATTTTCGAGTAGTTAGCAGGTTTAATCGCTGTATTAATCCTGTAACTCATTAAAAACACCTACCTAGAGAAAAAAAAAATTATTTAAAAAATACTAAAACAAAATACATTTTTGTTAAAAAAACAACAACAAATTAGAACAATAGACTCACTTTCAAGTCTTGTTTATTAAAAGTCTAACTATCAAACTCTAGGAACAGAAGATGGATCACTTGCGACCTTAGATGTGGCCATGATATACAGCAAACTAACAGACTACGTCTACGACAATTTGTTTCAGATTACCATCACACTACCAGATGTAAGTTATCAAGTTATAGCTATAATAAACTTATCCATTAGCTTATATTGTATGCTCCGAAGCAATGCTTTAGTCAAGTAGAAAAGTCCTGTACCCAAAAGTGACGCTTTAAAAGAAGAAAGTTCTTTGTTGGTGAATTTATTTCAGAATACAAACAAGACCTATATAGCTACTGATATCAGAGACGATCTGGAAATTCCCAATGATCCGAGTGATACTTCAGGTAATAACATGTTTAATAAATGGACAAATGTTGTGTGTTGGCATTGGATTGAAGCCAAACATAGGTTTTTAGTTTTAAATGTTTAATTAGGAAACATTTCAATATAGACCTAATTAGAAAGGATGAGTTCTGTACTGAGAGCATTAGAAGTGAGGATTTCAATAGAGATATTTAGAGGGTAATGAATTCATTGTACAGAATATTAGAGATTGATGATTTCATTGTACATAAAATTAGAGATTGATGATTTCATTGTACATAAAATTAGAGATTGATGATTTCATTGTACATAAAATTAGAGATTGATGATTTCATTGTACATAAAATTAGAGATTGATGATTTCATTGTACATAAAATTAGAGATTGATGATTTAATTGTACTTAAAATTAGAGATTGATGATTTCATTTTAAAGAAAATTAGAGATTGATGATTTCATTTTACAGAAAATTAGAGATTGATGATTTTATTGTACAGAAAATTAGAGATTGATGATTTCATTTTACAGAAAATTAGAGATTGATGATTTCATTTTACAGAAAATTAGAGATTGATGATTTCATTGTACAGAAAATTAGAGATTGATGATTTCATTTTACAGAAAATTAGAGATTGATGATTTCATTGTACAGAAAATTAGAGATTGATGATTTCATTTTACAGAAAATTAGAGATTGATGATTTCATTTTACAGAAAATTAGAGATTGATGATTTCATTGTACAGAAAATTAGAGATTGATGATCTCATTGTACAGAAAATTAGAGATTTATGATTTCATTGTACAGAAAATTAGAGATTGATGATTTCATTTTACAGAAAATTAGAGATTGATGATTTCATTGTACAGAAAATTAGAGATTGATGATTTCATTTTAAGAAAATTAGAGATTGATGATTTCATTTTACAGAAAATTAGAGATTGATGATTTTATTGTATAGAAAATTAGAGATTGATGATTTCATTTTACAGAAAATTAGAGATTGATGATTTCATTTTACAGAAAATTAGAGATTGATGATCTCATTGTACAGAAAATTAGAGATTGATGATTTCATTTTACAGAAAATTAGAGATTGATGATTTCATTTTACAGAAAATTAGAGATTGATGATTTCATTTTACAGAAAATTAGAGATTGATGATTTCATTTTACAGAAAATTAGAGATTGATGATTTCTTTGTACAGAAATTCAGGCTATATTGTTTGATTTTTAATTTTGAGATTAGTAGAAGTGTTGATTTGAACCTAGCCTAATATATTGATAATATCAGTGAACTTAGCCTAATATATTTATAGTATCAGTGAACTTAGCCTAATATATTGATAGTATCAGTGAACTTAGCCTAATATATTGATAGTATCAATGCACTTAGCCTAATATATTGATAGTATCAGTGAACTTAGCCTAATATATTGATAGTATCAATTAACTTAGCCTAATATATTGATAGTATCAGTGAACTTAGCCTAATATATTGATAGTATCAGTGAACTTAGCCTAATATATTGATAGTATCAGTGAACTTAGCCTAATATATTGATAGTATCAATGAACTTAGCCTAATATATTGATAGTATCAGTGAACTTAGCCTAATATATTGATAGTATCAGAAGTGTTAATTTTAATATGGAAAGCATTAGAAGTGCTGACGATGAGTAGATTTAGCTGTTTCCTACTCTCTGCTAGCGCTATGGATTATACCTTAATTGAAACGTTTATAAATTGAGTTCTCGTTTTACATGAATATACTTACAGGCTCGTTATTAAGAAACTATGTGGTCACTCCAAATAGCAAATTTCTGGACAGTGTTATAAATACAACATACGAAATGGTCAGCATTACAGACTGTGCTCTCTCATGTAGTCAGGTAACTTTTCTTTTAATTTATCTAGATTTAGTTTGTTAATAAAATCAAACATTTTTAATCGCAACTAAAACATTTAAATTCCGCATTGAAAGACAAACACAAAAAATTCTGTTTAATCAAGTGCAACTTTCGATAATTATCCTTTTTTTTTAATCTTATCTTATAAAATACAGTTAATCAATGACTTAAATGCTGCCAAGCTGTTAGTTTTCTTGGCTGATTCAAGCCACCCATTCCATGCTTGAATAGCTTTACTAGTACAATAGAAGCACTAATTACCATTCGACACGTATCCCGCAGGGCAGACGACAGCATGCCAGGCGATCTTCTTTGGCTAACTTAAATGAGGACGGCGTAACAGCGGTGCCCCCCCCCCAAAAAAAAAAAATTAACTAAGGCGCCATTTCGCCCTCAATTACATAGAGGTACGTAGCTAGTCACAGATGGCCTCGGAAAGAGACACTTGGAGAGCTCTCACAAAGACTGTGGGTCAAACATTTGTGACTCAAATACAGAAGAAAACTTAAATAGACCGGCGGTAGAAAAAGGGTTTGTCTTCAAGAAATGCAGGTCGCAACTGGGTTCACGTATTCATGTGAAGCACCGCACTTAATTTTAGGAGTAAAAGACATTGCCATCCTAATATAATTTGAACAATAAAAAATATATTTTTTATATAGCTTAGCTTTGTGATTATAAACATTTTTGGGTATTCATAATGAACTTAAGTGAACTCTTCTATCTTCATGTATTTTCTCTGTCATTGGTTTCTCTTCCATAAGAGTTGATTGGTGTTTGTGTTTCACCTGTACGTATGTTCTATTTATAGGAGAACACGTTCACATGTGAGTCCTTTGACTACAGTTTCACTACTGGACTCTGTCGGCTGACATCCTTACATCCGGATGAAATTATTCCACCAATGCCAGCGATTATAAACTCATCGATATACACGAACGTTTATTCTAGTAAGTTAACAAAACTCGATTTTACTTTTGAATCTAATCACTTCCCTCCCTCCTCAATCCCTTGTTTTTTTTTTTACTTATTTTACTCCATTTCATTTAACATTATTTACACTTTTACTCGCCTAAACTTAGCTCAACTCAAAATCTTTTCAATTGTTTTTATTTCATCTTACCTTACATTAGCTCACATTATCTTCACTAATCTACCTTAGCTCATATTATCTTCACTAATTTTACCTTAGCTCACATTATCTTCATAACATCAGGTGACATAACATCAGTTGACATAACCTCAGTTGACATAACATCAGGTGACATAACATCAGCTGACATGACATCAGGTGACATAACATCAGGTGACATAACATCAGCTGACATTACCTCAGTTGACATAACATCAGGTGACATAACATCAGGTGACATTACATCAGGTGACATAACCTCAGTTGACATAACCTCAGTTGACATAACATCAGGTGACATAACATCAGCTGACATGAAACCAGGTGACATAACATCGGCTGACATAACCTAAGTTGACATAACATCAGGTGACATAACATCAGCTGACATGACATCAGGTGACAGAACATCAGCTGACATAACCTCAGTTGACATAACATCAGTTGAGATAACATCAGGTGACATTGCATCAGTTGACATAACCTCATCTGACATAACATTAGCTGACATAATATCAGCTGACATAGCATCAGGGGACATAACTTTAGCTGACGTAACATCAGCTCAGTTTCTTGAATTGGTTCCATGTATTGTTATAGCGAGACCAACCTACCTCAGAAATATTCTTTTATCTCTGTAATACGTACACAACAAACAAATACATGTAAACTACCTTTAAATGATTTTCTAAATATTCTGTGTTTAGAGTTTTACACCATGGACTATACTCTAAACTCTGCCGAAGTCTTTACCACAAAAGCAGACAAGAGACTCCCCAATGTCAACAGTAATGAGATGTGTGCCCGTGCCTGCACCACCAACCCAGACTTCAGATGTGAGTCGTTCGAGATCTGTGACGACGGTTTCTGCAACTTAAGAAAGACTCACATGATTCAAGCCAAACCTTCAGACTTGACTAATGCCACGAGCTGCACGCATTACTCACGTGAGTAGAAAACTTGTTAAAATATTGGACATAAAAACGTTTTCATGTACATACAGCTGAAATAAGCGTTCTTCTACATACTTTTTCATCTCTGTGGAGGAATATGTCCACCGATCGGTCAGTTTGTACTTCCCAATGGGGATGATGGGCCTGTGACTCCGAGGGGTAAAGTCTTAGGGCCACAACGCGATAAATATTATTTTGATGTTGCATAGGCTCGTGGACAGGCATAAGCAAGAACCAAAACTTAATGATTAGGTGAAAGAAACAATATTTAATACGAGCTGATTAAGAGATATACAATGAATGAGTAGGGGGGGGGGGTGTACATATATATTCAGGATGATTTATGAAACAATATCATCACTGGAATGGTACTCAAGTGCTCATGTATGGTTTGCTTATTGGCTGCCTCTCACTTATCTTCTTTATCCAAGGTTCTCCTTCTGAGCTGGAGTGAGTTAGGACTCCACTGGGCTGGTAGCCAGTCAGTTGATGTTCTGCGGGTAGGCAGGTGCTGGTGTGATGAGGACGAGGATGACACAAGTTGGGCTTACTCGTTTTGTTAGGTACAGACCGGTCCTGGGACTTCAGCCTGGAATGCCTTCAGTTCTAGTCGAGAGTGATGAGTGACTCACCCTCAACTGGGAATGTGTGGAGAGCTGCTGGGATCTCCTTTCGGGCAACAAAACACGCCAGCCCTGGTGTAGGAGGCTGTGAATTATTAAACCATACAGGCTGGTTGGCGGGAGGCTCATCCTTGATAGAAGCGTCTCCCTCAGACTACCTTAGATACATGCTAACAACACCCTACTAAATGCATCAATATTTGCTCTATGGGAGCATAATACATATACACATATAAATATGCAAGGCAGGGGGGCATAAATAAGGAGAGACACAGGGGGACCATATTACAGAGTTGTAGCCCCTTTGACCTTACTGACCGACAAGTAAACGTGTCCACGGTCGCTCGTGACCAGTGGACCGTAACGAAAAGGAAAAAAAAAGGGGGGGGGGTAGAATGGGGAAAATAGCCAATGCAGGCCGAAAATAATCGGGTAGGCACGCGAGACTGAATCCTGGGCCTGAGGGTGCATGTTAACAGTACAGTATGTGCATAGCAAAACAAGCATAACTATTTGTATATATATATGTTTACATATATACAGGCATATATGCACAGGTAGGGAAATAATCTAGACGTTAGTAAGTCCAGATGAATATGGACATTTGTAAATAGACAATAAAATTAACTTAATTGTAGGATGGATGTCCTCTGTTGGGATTACAGTTTACATTAACGAATAAATGAGTAATACATATTTATGGAAATTTACAAACATCATAGTCAGATGCAACTAAATGCTAACATGGCAATAGTACATACACGTACATGTTCTAGGTGAAGACACACTAAATAATAATGATAAAAGTTTTTCCAGCTCACCCGCTTTGCCTTACACAAGTTCCCGAACAAAGTCGTTGACTTGAGAGTCTTCTGACTTCTCAGTGAATGGCTTTGACGGCATCAGACTGAAGTACATTCAGTTATCGTAGCTAAATCTGTGCTTTTTAAATCTAGACTTGGACGACCCTTTTTTTTATTTAAAGGAGAAGAAATGAACATCGGACTGAATCATTGGGGCGTCTCCGTAGACTCCGTTGTCCTTAGAAAGGGATAACATTTTAAGTTACATTAAGCTTGGCTTCCGGACCTGGGGTCCCGGGTTCGAATACTGATGATGTCTGGGATTTTGAATTTTAGGATCTTTAGGGCGCCTCTGAGTCCACCCATCTATAATGGGTACATTGACATTATTTGGGGAAAAGTAAAAGCGTTTGGTTGTTGTCCTGGCCACATGAAACCCTTTTAAACCAAGGGCCACTGAAACAGATAATCTTATACATCATCTGACCTGTAGATCACAAGGTCTGAAAGGGGAACTATGATTTATATGCTCTAGAGATATCTTTAAAAAATAATTTTTATAAGTAAACTTTTGCCCATGACATGCTTTAAATAAATACCATTATTACATTCGCAGGCAACCATCTTTATGACTATGTCGAGAGAGATTACAAGACTCTCAATTCATTTGGAGACTCGTCAAGCTCCTCACATTCAGTTCCTGTAGAGAGTGCCCAGGAATGCGCCAACCTCTGCTCAGTAGGAGAACTCTTGCCGTCCTGCGCCAGCTTTGTGACCTGTGGTATAGACAGAGGCAGCATCGAGTGTACAGTCACAACAGCTGATCCTACAGTGTCCACGGATATAGGGATAATAAGTGATGAACATTGTAACCTCTACACACGTACGTTATCTCAACATCTATAACACACATGTATGTTTGAAATGAGCAAATAGAGCTGCGGTCTATTTTATTATTAGTGCCTCTATCTACATGATATATCTAACAAAGGGGACTATTTTTCTTTGCGTATTTTTTTGTAAGTTTCTTTATAGTCTTTATCTAAGCGATGTGATGGATTTCTAAAAGAGAATTTCTCAACAGCCTTTAAGATTTGGCAAATTCTTACAGTCAGGTCATTTGGCGTATTTAAGGTATAAATTTTGATCCATATATAATGGAGCTCTTGCTAAAGGGACATCACTTCCACATTTCCCACATTCTTCTCTCTATTAATGTGAGATACACTTGTAGACTTTCCTTTGTTAATCTGCAGAGGATGACGGTGGGAAGCGTGCGCTTGAACTTGGCTTGTCTTGGCTACCTAGAAGGGGGCTCGAGGTTCGACACCCGACTCGGGCAGAGTTGTGTTTACTGAGCCTAAAGGCAGCATGGAAACCCCCCCCCCCCCCCACCGGTCCACAAATGAGATTGGACCAAAGCGCTCCGAGCATGCTATAAGCATGAAAGTAGCGCTATATAAAAGCTATAATAAAAAAAATGACGATAATTTGGTGTTAAACAGCACTCTGGGGTTCTCTAAACAGCACTCTGGGGTTCTCCAAACAGCACTCTGGGGTTCTCTAAACTCTGAGGTTCTCTAAAAAGAACTATGGGTTCTCCAAACAGCATTCTGGGTTCTTGAAACAGCGCTCTGGGGTTCTCCAAACAGCACTCTGGAGTTCCCCAACAACACTATGGAATTCCCCATACGGCACTCTGGAGTTTCCCAAACAGCAGTCTTGGATTCCCCATCACTGGTCTCTCGCTTCATGAGACAAAATAAAATGATGAATTGTTCGAGTTTGTAATGTATTCATGTATGGATAAATAAGTTTCGTCACGTCATCTTTCATGCTAAATCGTGCGCTACGGTCCTATCTCTTTTATATACACGTGTGGGGGGGGGGGGGGGAGGGATTAAAGGGAAAAAGTTTCGGCGCTGCCTTTCGGCACACAACCAGCCAAACTCTGCATTAATCGACACTCGAACTCAAGCCTCTTGATAGGTAGCCAAGCGGGTTATTCAACTCGGGACACACAATTAGTGACTTTGGATATTTAAATTGAGCTTGATAGAAATGGTATATAAAGATTTAAAAACAAAAAGTGAATAGAGTGGTAATTTTAATTTAAAAGAATAATTGTTTGTCCTTTATCAAATCAATACAAATTTAAGTTGTTCATATTAATATTGTCTACTATATATATCATTTCAGATGTAAACCCTCTGCCTATTATTAATCCACTTAATCCTGCAACAGGTAATTAGTTTAAGCGTAAGTTATTTGAATAATTTATAAATATTAAGAAAAGTCTTGTAATATCCACATTGGATATATATTCAAATATAGTTCTATATATATTACGGCCAAAACTGAAGTTAGACTAGTTCCCTTTTCTTACATAAGCTGAGACACGAAGCCAAAACTAGAAATCTTTCAAACAACCATCAACCATTTCGTGAAGTAGCTACGATTTTCTAGCCTACATACAATGTGCTGATTATAACTGTAGGCTATATTTAATTCCATAGCTGTTTCTACCATTATTTCTTAGGAAGTTTTACGTCTATTTCTGAAGGGGCTTATTTGTTGAACATTTTGAACCTAAGTTTGATATAACAAGGTTACAAAGACAGTTTCTGTGGAAACACAAACTCAAAATCGGCCCCCGAATTGGTCCTCCCAAGCAGGTAAAAAAGGCAGGTTTCAGTATTTTCAGAAAGAACATCTGAATGAAATTCTATAAAAAAAACAAATGACAGAGAAGAATGGAGAAAAAAGTTGACAGTTCTTGTAAGCGGTCCAGCAGACCAAAGGATAGTTAAAAGTGAATGTGAAGTCAGATTTGAACCTGGCCTAATTGATATCTTATATTGAATATCTAATTTATCTAATTGTTTTGTAAAGGTTCAATCCCTTAGTCAAATCCTCAAGAAATAAACATTTCCGTAAAAAAAAGAACATTTTTCTTAAGTTAGGTGTTATATGGACCTGGTGTGTCTCTGCAGTTCACGAGATAATACGAAAAACTACTTATTAATTGTTGTTTTAAATTATTTCCAACTTATATGCATACTAAATAGATTTTGTCTTTTTAAAAAAAGTTTACATTTTTTTGTGTGTGTAAATGTAGCACTTAGTATGACAGAACTTACAAAACTGAGCAATACAAATGTAAACTATTTTTTTTTTGACAACAAATCTAAAACCATTTGCATAAATGTGTTAAAAATATGATTAATAATTCTCTCCTCTACTAAAGATCCTTTCGTGTTTGTTACTATTAATAGTGAATAGTTGTAGAAGTGGTGTATTTTTTATGAAAAAAAAACCTGCTTACATAACTAATTTAAGAAATTCATTTTTTCGCTTTCAGAAAAGAAAAAAGGTGCCGTTGCATCCGAACTTTGAATGGTGTAAAATATTATGATGTCGGATTTTTACTATCTTTTCTAGTTTACGAGATCTAAACGGGACGGATGGACAGACATTCCACACAAAACTAATAGCGTCTCTTCCGCTAAAAATAGGGTTCTCTTATTTACTTTGGGCTAAGACAAAAGCAGTATGGTCATGCAATGCACTATTACAAAGGACGATAAACAAGCTAAATCGTTACATTTTGGGCTGAAAATCGTACGTGGGCCTGGGTACCTTAATTCAAGAGTAATAATATGGAGTTGACAATAACTACTTTGTGGAAGATTTTTAGAACGTCTTAGAACAGCGGTTCTCAACCTTATAATCTCGGCGACCCCTTTTTACAATCCCCCACTCTTCCGCGACCCCCGCACACACACACACACACATACAGCAATAGAAGAATAGACAATAACAATCCTTATTTTCGATGGTCTTAGACGACCCCTGGCAAATCGTCAATCGACACCCAAGGGGGTCGCGATCCACAGGTTGAGAACCCCTGTCTTAGAAGAAATCGATGACACTATAAATTTATAAACTGCATCAAAAAAAAAGTTCCTGCTTAGGAATAGAATTATCTTACAATCTCGAGAATTGGTCGTACCATATGTGTGTTTGTGCCTGCGTGCTTTGCATCCGTTAAGCATCCACCTCAGAGCTCTGTCAATTGAATGTATTTTTAGAAAATAATTCAGTTAATTAATTATATTTGATTAACTTATTTACTGACAATTAAAGGACACTTGATTTTCGGTTTAGCTCGCCCCTACACAAGTACTACAGCATTGCCCGCTAATCCAGCGCAGCCATTTTCTGCGAATCAAGACGGTAAGTGTTGCTTTTATTTCATTTCACTGGTCCCGGGTTCGGATCTTGATGATATCTGATACGACTAATTTCGGGATGTTTAGGGCGCCTCGACTCCACCCAGCTCTATTGGGTGCCTGGCATTAGTTGGGGGAAAGTTTAAGGTGGTTGGTCGTAGTGCTGGCCTCATGGCATCCAGGTTTACCGTGGGTCAGAGCAGATGACCTTTTATCATATGCCCATAGATTGCAAGGTCTGAAGACAAACCTTATTATTATTATATAAATAATGCACTTCTTCAAAGGTAACTCAATATGAGGGACAAAACATAATATCTAAAAAGCTGCTTATCGGTTCTCATCTACGAGGTGCTAGAACTTGGCATCACCTGAAAAAGAATTCAATGTTTGTTTGTTTGTAAAATGTTTTGGCATCACCTGAAAAAGAATTCAATGTTTGTTTGTTTGTAAAATGTTTTTACCTGTTTCGACTATTCCTTCAGTGTTGAAGATAATCTACTGTCGGTTCATGCCTCTCGCAGTACTAAGAACTAGTGGGGCGATGGCAACAGGCAGGGTACGTACCCGGGACCATCGCGATGACCAGGCAGCCATCCACTGTAGGTCAAAGAAAAAGATAACTCACTGGTCAGACAGACTTTGGGATTGCGAGTTATGTTGCGCGTTACGTGATGCATGCGTATGCACACTGCTGCGTATATGATGACAGTTTTGATGTACTTTTAGTCAGAATAAAGAAATATAATACGCTCGGCTTTTATTTAGTCAATTAGTGATATCCTTTAGGTTCACATTTTAATTTTAAAACTAAAAATTATTCTACATAAAATTTACAAATTGTGACTAAATTATGTCAGAAATATTAAATAATTTATAAGTAATACAATGTATATAATTATTATAAAAAAAATATTTATTACATTTTTTTCCATTCCTACAGCCAATGGCAAAGATTGTCCTTCCAAAATGAAAGGCAGCAATAACACAAGTAAGAAAAGTGTAACATTTTTACAAAGCTAATATTGCCTTATATCATTTCACACTGTCTTATCATATCTGATATGGAAAGCGTGGTCGAGAGGCCTGCGCTTGAACTTGGCTTGACTTGGCTACTTTGAAGAGAGCTCGAGTTGTGTTTACTGAGCTGCTTAAAGGAAAACCAACTCCTAGATAGCGCTATATAAAAGCTATAATAATAATATAATACAGACGTTACTTCAAAAAAGAAGATGATGTCAGTATGTCTTTATATGCTATTTCTCCTATACCTACTCTCGGATTAGGCTGGACTTTGCACAATTATTTCCTGACAACACAAGAATCAATACACAATAACAATTAGCTAATAAACTATTGGTAGGCCTAATTAATTGTATTATTTGGTAATTGGAACAGGCGAAAGAAATGGTACTTGACGGAAGTGCTGGTATAAGCTGAATTTGAAACAAACAATAGATAACTATACAATCTTCTATCCTCATAAGCATCTTACTAACAGAGTGGTTAGTATGTCGGCTTGAGGAAGCTAGAGCCATGTGTTCTAATTCAGGTCTCTCCCCTCCCCCCTTTTTTTTTGTAAGAAAGCTAAAAGCATGAAATGGAAAAAAAAAATTGCTAAAAATATTTTCATCACACAGATTTATTGTTGTTCTAGAAACTCAGATCTATTACAAAATTTAATTAAACATGACTGATGCAAACTAATTAATACAATTACGCTCCTTATAAGCTTTGTTTAAAAAAAATATTTGTTTTTCTTGTTATCTTTGATTATTTTATTTTAGAGACTTTAGATTTTTAATATACCTAATGGATGTTAGGTTTCAAAAAAAAAATGGAACACTTTTAACCCGGCCTAATTCCCCTCCCCCTCCCCCTAAAAAAATCCCAGGTTTAGCGTGTGATAGTAAGTGTATGTGTTTTGCGTGGCTGGTAGTGCCGTGTGTGTGCCTGTGTATGAAATGACCAGTGTACCTTGAGTGTACATGGTTGAGTGGACAGCAGTGTGTCAGGACTGTGTGTAAAAGGAGGTCAGTTTTAGAGAACAAGTGGCTGGAGTAAAGAACAGAAATAGAGACTAATAAAATCATTGTGTTTATTGAAGCTCATGTTGGTTTAGTGTGTCTATTACATAGGAAATGTTTAAATCTACTAGACTTAATAATATTCTAATGCTAGTCACTTAGATCTAGACTTACAAGACGGTGCGCAAAATGTTCCTCAGCATTAACTTATTGAACTCTTGAATGAATGCGGAAACACCTGAAGGCAAATAGTCTGTTCAAGCTAGGAATTCTTTTCCCAACGATATACATCAACTGACGAACTTCCAGTGAAATCGTTAGAGCCGTTTTTGAAAATCGCTAGAACCGTTTTTGAAAATCGCGTCCACCCAACCTTTGCACACCCAGAAGATTTAGCCCACTCCGAAAGTATGACTTGAATAGAGGCATTGTAATGACAATTAACATGAACATAACCATTAGCTTGAACATGAACATAATAATTAAATCAAATATGTACATTATCTTTAACTTAAATATGAATATAACCATTTGCCTGAACAAGAACATAACCATTAGTTTTAAATAAATATAACCATTTGCTTGAACATGAACATAACCATTAGCTTAAATATGAACATAACCATTAGCTTAAATATGAACATAACCATTAGCTTAAATATGAGCATAACCATTAGCTTAAATATGAACATAAACATTAGCTTAAATATGAACATAAACATTAGCTTAAATATGAACATAAACATTAGCTTAAATATGAACATAACCATTAGCTTAAATATGAACATAAACATTAGCTTAAATATGAACATAAACATTAGCTTAAATATGAACATAAACATTAGCTTAAATATGAACATAAACATTAGCTTAAATATGAACATAACCATTAGCTTAAATGTGAACATGAACATTAGCTTAAATATGAACATAACCATTAGCTTAAATATGAAAATAAACATTAGCTTAAATATGAACATAAACATTAGCTTAAATATGAACATAAACATTAGCTTAAATATGAACATAAACATTAGCTTAAATATGAACATAACCATTAGCTTAAATGTGAACATAACCATTAGCCTAATTATGAACATAACCATTAGCTTAAATATGAACTTAACCATTAGCTTAAATATGAACATTAGCTTGGACATGAAGATGTACTTTGTTTGATTTCATTTTTTATGTTTTTCATCCCCCAGGTGTCCGGGTCGGACTAGGTTTCGGTACTTTGTTTCTGGGACTTCTTGTTGGAGGACTAGCGACATTCCTTTTTATGAAATTCAAATATACAAGAAACAATCCAGAAGATTCTCAAATGCTGACACCATGGGAAAATTAACTGTTTGTGTGTTCGAAGCAGTTGACTTGTTTTAATTGTAGGAAGTAAAGCCTAATTCTAATTAGAAACACCATCAGGAAAAGAAGTTTCGTATGAAAAATGTATTTTAATAGAAAAAAAAGTGAACCAAAGCTTTAAATGACGTTAATCGTTTAATTATTGAATAATAAATTACAATTTCAAATAACAATTTCACTTTTTTTTAGTATGGACAATTAAAACTTGGAGTAACTAAAAATATTTATATATTTCTATTGTGTAAATAATAATAGGAGTTCGTTTCATTATCCGTATAAGGCCAAATTGTTAAAAATATTATGATTGGAAATGTGAACTTTATTTTAGTCTGACTCACTGATGAAAGAGCTTTGTCCTGGCTTGTTTTTAAATTTTCGTTTATATTTTGAATGTTCATTCGAGATTGCTTGCTAGATGTGTGTGTATTTGGTATGCCAGAAACATTGCTTGTATCATTAGCGTTACTTTAGAATCGTAGAGCTCGTCAGTTTGAAGCTAATACATTATTACATTGCTTAACTCAGTTGTGTGCAATAATATAAATATTCACAAGTTATTAAAATATTATCAGACCAATCTGAATACATATTTTGTCTTTTTTTTTTGATTTTATATACATTACACTCCGGAGGCCAGCTGATTATCAGATTATCAAAATAAAACAAAGACATGGGCGACTTCGTCTCGACCCTAGTTAAGGACTAAGGCCTTCGTTTCATTTCTATGAGTTGAAGTCTTGTCGCATCACAACTGAAGGAGGTCCTACTATCTTAGAATTATATTGATTTCTTTAGGATTCTAATTATTTATGTGGGATTATAATCATTTATGTGGGATTATAATTATTTCTGTAGGATTATAGTTATTTCTGTAGGATTATGATAATTTCTGTAGGATTATAATAATTTCTGCAGGATTATAATAATGTCTTTAGGATTATAATAAGTTCTGTAGAATTATCATAATTTCTGTAGGGTTATCATAATTTCCGCAGGATTATTATAATGTTTGCAGGATTATCATAATTTCTGTAGGATTATCATAATTTCTGTAGGATTGTAATAATTTCTGTAGGATTGTTATAACTTCTGTAGGATTATACTAATTTCTGCAGCATTATAATAATGTCTACAGGATTATAATATCTGTAGGATTATCATAATGTCTGTAGGGTTATAATCATTTCTGTAGGATTATAATAATTTCTGTTGTATGAGGAGTAGTAACTAGGAAACTGATTAGCTGTGTGGCCATGTGATTTGAGCTAGGTACTGGCGTCACAATAAACCTCGGTTCTAAATATGCCAGTCGTCATCCTCAGCCAGTCGTCATCCCCAGCCAGTCGTCATCCCCAGCCAGTCGTCATACCCAGCCAGTCGTCATACCCAGCCAGTCGTCATCTCCAGCCAGTCGTCATCCCCAGCCAGTCGTCATCCCCAGCCAGTCGTCATACCATGCCAGTCGTCATACCCAGCCAGTCGTCATACCTAGCCAGTCGTCCCCAGCCAGTCATCCCCAGCCAGTCGTCATCCCCAGCCAATCCTCCCCAGCCAGTCATACCCAGCCAGTCGTCATATCCAGCCAGTCGTCATACCTAGCCAGTCGTCCCCAGCCAGTCGTCATCCCCAGCCAGTCGTCCCCAGCCAGTCATACCCAGCCAGTCGTCATCCCCAGCCAGTCGTCCCCAGCCAGTCATACCCAGCCAGTCGTCATACCCAGCCAGTCGTCATACCTAGCCAGTCGTCCCCAGCCAGTCATCCCCAGCCAGTCGTCATCCCCAGCCAGTCGTCCCCAGCCAGTCATACCCAGCCAGTCGTCATACCCAGCCAGTCGTCCCCAGCCAGTCATACCCAGCCAGTCGTCATACCCAGCCAGTCGTCATACCCAGCCAGTCGTCATACCCAGCCAGTCGTCCCCAGCCAGTCATCCCCAGCCAGTCGTCATACCCAGCCAGTCGTCATACCCAGCCAGTCGTCATACCCAGCCAGTCGTCCCCAGCCAGTCATCCCCAGCCAGTCGTCATACCCAGCCAGTCGTCATACCCAGCCAGTCATCTCCAGCCAGTCGTCATACCCAGCCAGTCATTATCCCCAGCCAGTCGTCATACCCATACCCAGCCAGTCATTATCCCCAGCCAGTCGTCATACCCAGCCAGTCGTCATACCCAGCCAGTCGTCATACCCAGCCAGTCGTCATACCCAGCCAGTTGTCATACCCAGCCAGTCGTCATACCTAGCCAGTCGTCCCCAGCCAGTCATCCCCAGCCAGTCGTCATCTCCAGCCAGTCCTCCCCAGCCAGTCATACCCAGCCAGTCGTCATACCCAGCCAGTCGTCCCCAGCCAGTCATCCCCAGCCAGTCGTCATACCCAGCCAGTCGTCATACCCAGCCAGTCGTCATACCCAGCCAGTCGTCCCCAGCCAGTCATCCCCAGCCAGTCATCCCCAGCCAGTCGTCATACCCAGCCAGTCATCTCCAGCCAGTCGTCATACCCAGCCAGTCATTATCCCCAGCCAGTCGTCATACCCATACCCAGCCAGTCATTATCCCCAGCCAGTCGTCATACCCAGCCAGTCGTCATACCCAGCCAGTCGTCATACCCAGCCAGTCGTCATACCTAGCCAGTCGTCCCCAGCCAGTCATCTCCAGCCAGTCGTCATCCCCAGCCAGTCCTCCCCAGCCAGTCATACCCAGCCAGTCGTCATACCCAGCCAGTCGTCACACCTAGCCAGTCGTCCCCAGCCAGTCATCCCCAGCCAGTCGTCATCCCCAGCCAGTCCTCCCCAGCCAGTCATACCCAGCCAGTCGTCATACCCAGCCAGTCGTCATACCCAGCCAGTCGTCCCCAGCCAGTCATCCCCAGCCAGTCGTCATCCCCAGCCAGTCGTCATCCCCAGCCAGTCGTCATACCCAGCCAGTCGTCATACCCAGCCAGTCGTCCCCAGCCAGTCATCCCCAGCCAGTCGTCATACCCAGCCAGTCGTCATACCCAGCCAGTCATCTCCAGCCAGTCGTCATACCCAGCCAGTCATTATCCCCAGCCAGTCGTCATACCCATACCCAGCCAGTCATTATCCCCAGCCAGTCGTCATACCCAGCCAGTCGTCATACCCAGCCAGTCGTCATACCCAGCCAGTCATTATCCCCAGCCAGTCGTCATACCCATACCCAGCCAGTCATTATCCCCAGCCAGTCGTCATACCCAGCCAGTCGTCATACCCAGCCAGTCGTCATACCCAGCCAGTCATCCCCAGCCAATCGTCATACCCATACCCAGCCAGTCATTATCCCCAGCCAGTCGTCATACCCATACCCAGCCAGTCGTCATACCCATACCCAGCCAGTCATTATCCCCAGCCAGTCGTCATACCCATACCCAGCCAGTCATTATCCCCAGCCAGTCGTCATACCCAGCCAGTGGTCATACCCATACCCAGCCAGTGGTCATACCCATACCCAGCCAGTCGTCATACCCAGCCAGTCGTCATACCCATACCCAGCCAGTCATTATCCCCAGCCAGTCGTCATACCCAGCCAGTGGTCATACCCAGCCAGTCGTCATACCCAGCCAGTCATCATCCCCAGCCATTCTATTTGAAGATAATTTTTGGACGTCATTTTAAGCCGTGTTAAGAGTAGTTACTAGAAATATTTCTCTCTTGCTTATTGAAGTTCATAATACTGGTTGGGTATTTGCTTATTAAAGTTGACAGATGTTGACTTGTATCACCAAACTGCTGGTAGATAACCAAACCACTGCAGCCGTATTACGTTTTAGCTTTACAAAAACTTTAGTGACTTCTTTGTGAACGATTTTAAATAAAACTTTTATTACAATATAGACACATTAGACTTCACATGAAATATATGTACACATATATATATATAGACACATTAGACTTCACATGAAATATATGTAGGCTATACATATATACATATAGAGAGAGAGACACATTAAACTTCACATGAAATATATGTATACATATATATATATATATAGACAATAGACACATTAAACTTCAAATGAAATATATGTATACATATTTATATAGTATAAATATAAAATTGTATTTTAAACAAATCTACCTAACTACAAACACACGTCTTTTCACTCCGGCATTATGGACTCGTCTGACCTACGACAATGACGCTTATCTTGCATCATTTACACGGCACAGCCACCAACCAATCGCTGACTTCTTCTCACTGTCATCATTGAAACACACAGACACACAACCGCTATAACACGAATTCGACTTAAACTTAGTTTTTAACCCCTTTTGTTTTCTGTTTGACCAATTTCCTTGGTCACTGATATGTGTGTACAACATGCCATCCAGGGACAGACTGGCTATATGGGCAAACGGGCAAATGCCCGGTGGGATAAGCCGGTACCAAATTGGCCGGTCTTGTTGCGACCAAAAAAAAAATGTTTCAATGTCATTGATAATAGAAATTCTTATAATAATTATCTGGTTTTATATAGCGCTGTCACATTCGATATTTAATGAAGAGATTCATATTTTAAATAATGGGTCATGATATATTCCTATACAATTCGCGTTTTTGAGAATGTACAAGGACGAAGCAAGAGCTTCTCACATTAAGTGCCTCTCTAACCGTTCTGCATTCTCTTATCTTTTAATGGAATGGGTTGCCTGAGTCAGCCAGGAAAACCAATGACTTAGCATATTTTAAGTCACATATCAACAAGCATGACTACATTGTTACATGAAATGCGTAGGACGTAACTATCTTATTTTTTTAAGAAACGTCTGTACTCTATAAGTAATACCAAAAAGTTTTAAATTCATTAAGGATGCTATTGTATTGTTTAAAGTTTCCAGACTACATACATGTATAAATAAAATACATTATGTAATCCTACGCAAGCATACATCCAGTTTTCGATGCGTTATCAAACTTTGTATATTTTGAAGAGAATTAGGCTTACACGTATAATATGGCAAAATATGTAGGTCACAATTGGGATTAAGTAGCCACGAAAAATACTGCATTCCTCATTAATCTTTGGACTCGATGACAAGCCTTATTATTATACTATGACACATTGGCGTAGCCTGGAGGGGGGAGGGCTTCAAACCATCACTTATCACTTACCTCAGACCTCATTGTCTGAAAGGGAAACTTTACTTACTGCCCCAGTGCTGCCAACTTTAGCAAAAATACAGTCACCAAATTTTATGAGCCAAAAGTGGTTTTGTGGTTACCCTCCAACTCTAATACTAAAACTAAAGCAAAACTATAGTAACCATTCTCTACCAGTCGCTGGACTCCATTAATTATGTGCAGTGAATAGCAGATTTAGTTTTTGAAATTTTTAGCGGAAGAGTAGCAGGCTAATTGCACTGTAGATACCTCAGAATATACATAAGCTCTCAGCGCTCCCCCAGACGGTGTGTACTGTCTTTCCACTAATTAAAGAAAGAGAGTATTCTAGGGTAGAAAAAAACATTTGAAAGAATGAAAGGTCAGAATGTATTGAAGATTAATTCTATACACACAATCATAATATATATGAGGCACATGACAGAGCATCATGGCGTCGCGCTGTGAAAACTGGCGCACAGGTTGCTGAGGAAAAAAGAACAACGCTGGCAGAAGAAAAACGCCAGAAAAGAAAAGCAAGGCCCACGACACCAGCTCCAGCTGGAATAACCTTCCTAGTGTGCGGCCGAACATTCCGGGCTCACATAGGTCTCACCAGCCACATGGGGAGGCATAAAACCCCAGTGCAAAGCCCTCAGCCCCCTGGATGACAAAGTGGTCATCATCGAACCACGATGGGCGAACTATATATATATATTGCGGGGGGGGGGGGGAAAGACCACACCAAAAAACCTGGCTACGCCCGTTATATGACAGGTAATACCCGGGCCGATTTTGATACCCAGTCAGCCCGTGATGCCATTGCTTCTTACTTTTACTCTAAAATATATATATTTTTTTAATGTTCAATAAATTTTAGCTTTAAGATGCTGATTTTAGCTGTTTTACAAATAAATGTAATTTAAAAAAAAAATGCGTTGATTCATTTAGTAAATATTTCTCTGAGACCGATTCTGGTGTAGATCTTCCATGACTGAAAATTTCTCTGTGGACACTGCGGAGGCAAAACTTTGTATGTTGTTTCCCTGTAAGGAATCTCCCTCCAATCGCCATTAATTGTATTGCTTTAACTCTGGTAGTGACGCGGGTAGAGATAATTGTGTACATAACAGTTAAATAGTGACCTCATATACTATCGAAAAAACAACAACACACTTATTTGCCTGACACTCTTACAGTAGAAAGTGGATAGATCTAGGTAGTACAACTAACGATTTTATTTAAATGTCTCTCATTCGGCTATTTTTAGATAACACTGAAGACTTTATCAAGATTGGGAAGAAAAGAGGCATATAGCTTTAATAGGGAGACATCATTGTTGATACGTAAACCTCTCCGCTATATTTTACATGTGTGTGTGTGTGTTTATGTGTGTAAGAAAAGTTGATATGTAGACCTAAGAGTTTGCTGATGGGCGTATGTGTTAGACTTTCCTAAAGTTGATAAGTCGACATATGTGTTTGTTGATTAGCGTATGTGTTCGTGTGTACTGAGGTGAAAATGTACACTTATGCGTTTGCTAATCAATAAGTTATTCCTTATGTTTAGTTTTGAAACAGTTAATCTCTACCCATGTGCCGAAAGACATAAATATATGTGTCTTCGCTGTATGCTCAACTATATAGCGAAATATCTATTATCTAGTCTTGTTAGTTTAATTTGACATAATACAAGACTTATTAAGCAAACTATGATTGCAAACTATCTATTCTAGAAGTTATTAAACGAATATCATTAAAATGTGCCAGGAAAATGATGAAAATTCCATGTTAGAGCAGATTATTTACACCAACTTTGTAACAGTGACTCTATCACTATAACTTAACAAAGGTAAGATTTCATTTAATTTGTAGCATTTATTCTTTGTAGATATTTAATAATAATAATAATAATAATAATAATAATGTGGAATGTGGGCGAGTCGATTGAACACATTATGGCAGGATGTCCAGCCCTATCAGAATCAGCCTACCTAGGTCGCCATAACCAAGTTGCAAAGTTAATACACCAACACCTGGCTTTGACGTACAAATTGATCGGTAAGGACACTCCCCCTTATTATAAATACTCTCCGCAAGAGGTTCTCGAGTCTACTGAACATCTGCTGTACTGGGACAGGCCTATTCTGACCGACAAAACGGTAGATTTCAATCGCCCGGATCTGCTGTTCATTGATAAAAAAGAAAAAACCGCTACCATTATCGATATCGCCGTACCACTGTCTCATAATTTGAGAAAAACTGAGATAGAAAAACAAAGAAAATATGGGAACCTAGGCTTGGAGATTAAGCGTCTATGGAAATTGTCCAAAATAACAATATACCCCATTGTTATATCAACCGAGGGGATAATAACAACTGACCTCACAGACACCTTCAAGGCCCTTAACATTCCTAGGAACATCTTCGTTGCCTGTCAGAGGGCGGTACTGCTGCAGACCTGCCACATCACCAGAAAATTCCTCAGTGGAAACTGTTAAAGGGACTACGATGAATTTTGTTTCTCTTTAGCGAAACTCGACCCTGGCAGTGCCAGAGAATGACTACTCGTTCATTTCTAACATAATAATAATAATAATAATAATAATCTTTATTATCCGTAAGGAAATTTGTCTTACAATTTGTGCATTACACCAAACAAAAAACATTATAACTATAAGAAACCAAAGTGTACATTCACACCAGACGCTCTCTCTCTGTGTGAGAGTATAACAATAGAGAGAGAGAGAGAGAGAGAGAGAGAGAGCTCAGTGACTGGCAAAACTCTTCCAGTCCTAGAAAACAAAAAGTAAGTCCTGTAATTCACAAAAGTCCTATTGTCGTTTTTCAAATTCGAAACATTTATTCCCCAGATATACCACATATAAGCAATGGAATGTGACTCTACCACACATAAGCTACATCAAAGAAACAATACATTGTCTCCCTGTCGCGTAGGTTAGTCAAAGCTACACTACCCTGTCCCAACTCTGTTTTTTTTTTTTTTTTATCTTGACGTATATTGTGGTTCATGTGGTGACCATTGGTGAATCAATTTGTGATTCCCAGTGATTTGTTTTCACTATTACATTTCGAAATCTATGGCATAGATGCGTTTAGGATTTTTTTTCCCTTCCTTGTTCTTCTTACGAAGTTTAGTCTTCGAAAGGATTTTTGATCACTGGAATTTCTTTCAAAATTTCCAGTTCGTCGAGGAGGGGGGATGTCGCGTAGTTTAGACAAGTGTCTTTTGCTTTCTCCTAACTCTGTTTTATTCCCTCTACTCGTAGTACTTATACGGGGCGAGAGTGTCTTGTAGTTTTGTTTTGTATTATTTCTGCTACGTTACAAAGTCCGGTGACATTTATTGGTCATTTGTTGTCCTGAGGCAGTTCACCCTCTGAATTTGGTTGAAAGGGACGGTGTGTTAGTCCGTCAAAGATTATTAGTCTGTACTAGTTTCTTGGACTTATATTATTCAGTAGGATTTTTGGGTGAGTTACTTTGTTGTGATATCTCTTATTGTATGTTATATATGAGGTTGTCGCTGTTTCTAGTTTTGGAATAGAGGTTGAATTTTGTGTTATTTCGTGTATAGGGTGCCAGTGTTGGAGTTGTATGTACTGATCTCGAGTCTATGCCAGTGTGGGCGTCGCTTGTTGTCTCAGAAATATATTGTACAGTCTTGAGTGTCATTGTCAGACGGGCGATCGTCGACGGCGTTGAGTGTCAGGGCCGTTACACATCAGTTAGGATCAGCTGAGGTCTAACTTTATTATTGCCGATGTTGGCAGTATTGTGACGTTAATCGGTCAGCGTATCACGAAATCGCGGTGACAAGTGGTAGCAGTAGCAAGGTGCTTATGTGAATTATTGAATAATATCTATCTATATATGTATATATTATCTATTCATCATTCTATCATTCTAATTGTAAATATACATATATCAGTATCATACAATTAAATTCATTTTTTTTTTGTTATTTAAACCATTCACATAGTTGGTTACTCTATGTACGACTGTGTGTGAATGATGTTCTTGTCAGGTTGAACCCCCGGGACCTTAATTGTGTGCAGCTATTGAACAACACAAATAATTCCTAAACCTGACCCTCCCCATACCTGCCATGGACATCGACTTTGCAGTCAATTGAAATCTTAATGTTTGCGTCTTGTCTTTTATTGTCGTATTTATTTATGTCTTGTCAATACAGTCACAACACTCGTCATTGCGACCTAAAACAATACGGTACAGTATACGACTTACATTTCTCGTCATTGACACGCACGGATTGCGTCATGCATCGACATCTCTAAACTATAAGCTCTAGCCATGGAAGACTCGCCAGCTTAGCCGCCTACATACTGACGAGGTCGTTACAAACTTGGACAAACTCCCCAGCCAAGTGAAAACGTTATGAGAGTACGCGAATAGGTCAGTTGGGAAGCAAAGCATGATTCTGGGTAGATTACTGTATGAAACAGAGCTCAATGCACATGGCAGGGATAGATGAGTCTCTTAAGTCTGTCACAAGCTGTTACCTCTTTTTTCAAGAAGTTTTTAGGTTTTAACCTGCACGTTAGATAAAGAGAAAAGAAAATGAGTTACTTACTTCTGGGGCTCTTTACTTTAGATTGTCCTAGGTTTACATCAGTTTGGACCAGCTCTGATAAAGCATGGCTTTCATACAGGACCGTATAACCAGTTCAGACTGAAAGATTAATTACAACTAGGACAGTGAAACTAACTCAAACAGAAAGATTAATTGTAACTAATTGATTGCAATGAGACAGACAGAAAGTTTACTATGAACTAGATCAGTGGGACCAGCTCAGACATAGAGATTATTTTCAACTAGGTCAGTGGGACCAGCCCAGACATAAAGATTATTTTCAACTAGGTCAGTGGGACCAGCCCAAACATAAAGATTATTTTCAACTAGGTCAGTGGGACCAGCCCAGACATAAAGATTATTTTCAACTAGGTCAGTGGGACCAGCCCAGACATAGAGATTATTTTCAACTAGGTCAGTGGGACCAGCCCAGACATAAAGATTATTTTCAACTAGGTCAGTGGGACCAGCCCAGACATAAAGATTATTTTCAACTAGGTCAGTGGGACCAGCCCAGACATAGAGATTATTTTCAACTAGGTCAGTGGAACCAGTTCAGAAGGAAATATAGTTTTTATACTAGTCAGCAGAACAAGCTCAAATAAATGACTTTTATCAAGGCCTTTGTAATCAGCTCAGACATAAAGATCAATATCACCCAGGCTGGTAGAGGAGAACTTTATCATTTCTCGTCCCGGCCCGCTACAACATCTAGGGCAAGTAAAAGAAAACTTTAGCCATGCGACAAACTTTCTGGAGCGCTCCCAAAATCTGAAATTAAGAACAGAGCTGAAGTAAAGAACTATAACACTGAAGATACTCTTAAATTTGAGAACGCTTTAAACATTTCAACAAAAATTTACTATAAGATAAATATGATTTTCTTCCAAGTAGATATACTATTAGTATAACTTTGAAAAACATTTTTTATGTCATTATAATAATTTTTTCCCCATCTTGATTTGAATGAAAACGTTAAAGTCTTTTTGTTACAGCAAATAGCAAAATATAACTTCTTAGATGTGACCTTTTCAATTAGTTGCTAATGACCTTTAATGATCCTAAAATCTTGTGTTTAAACTTTCATGTTAATTCACTTAAATTTTAAGATATGATGAAAATCTTCTGAACAAGGCAAGTAGTCGCTAAACCCATCGTCATCATCATCATCATCATCATCATCATCATCATCATCATAAAGAACAAAAGTTAAAATATATTACAGAATTAACGTTTTTTTTCAAAGAGCCTTTCTAATTTAACTTATGCTTTGCTCTAATAATGACACTCTCATTGTAATAATTAAGATTTAAAGAAACATCTTATTTTCTAGACAACATTTCAATAGGCTTGGTTCGATTTAAGGAAGGTCAATCGGGGCTACTGTATAGGCTATAGGGCTATACAGAGAGAAAAAAATATTTCAATGGGTCAGAAACTTTACGTTTTATTGGTTCAAAATTTGTTGTCTCATTTTTAGCGACAATTCTTTAAACAAAACAGTCGCGGTTAAAACGTGTCCGCTTATAGTGTGCTTGCATTCTCGTAATATACAACACTAACCACGGATTTCCTACAAATTTACCTTTTTTGTTACTTAAATATGCATATTATTACTATGCATATTTTATTATATTTTTTTTTAAACGAAGAAAAATTTAACTTAATCTAGAAGTGCCCTCTTTCTTTCATTAATACGCACTGCTATTACATATTAATTATTAATAAATTGATTTTTATTAAAGCTTTCGGAAAAAGTGTAAAGGCCTCCACAAAATATCTGCCCCTGGGCCTACACATACTTAAATTCGGCCCTTTCAATAGAAATACTTTGAGAATAAGAGTTTCTCATTCTTGGCAAAAAACGATAAATGGTTTTCGAATTAAAATACTTATTCCAACATAAACAAGCAAAATATTTTTAAAAACCCTCTTTTATAAAACAAAAGCTTATCTAAGGGGGAGAACTCCGCACTTACAACAATATCTCTCAAAAATTTCGAAGGTATTTCCCTTTTCGATATCAATATAATTAATTACCAATTCATTGACTAATTGATTAATTTGTTAATCGATTCATGTTTTGTTGGGTACAATAAATAATTGTTGAAGCTAGCATTGCACTGTACTTATTTGGATAAACCGTTTGGCTACTAATAAGGGGGGCCAGAGTTTAAAACCTGACTTGACCTAAGTTGTAGTGTGATGCTACAACAGGAAAAGATGCGCTTCACAAAAGCAATCCAGCCCTGGTGTGACAGGTGGGGAAATGTGACGTGTGTTTGGCACGTTTTATGTCTAGGGGATGATTATTTTTGAAAGCAATCACACCCCCACTTATCAGCATATGAATCGGGAGCAGACACGCAACGAGACAAAGCAATGAAAGATAGATACAAAAGTTAAAATAAAGGATATTTATTTACATAAATATACATATAATAATAAAAAGGGGGAGGGTTTGCATCTATCTCTAGTATATTCTATGTTTAATCATCACTCTTGCACATAATAAGAGAGTATGTCACTTTGTCCTCTGACTTAGCTGGTTGTCCTGTTGATGTCGCAGCTGGCTGTGTCCTGGCTTGAGGTTCTGCAGCTGGAGGTGGCGCTCTAGCGGATAGAGGGACGCCGGCGATATAGTTCTTGTGGAGTCTCAGTCCCAAGTTCTAGTATCTGTAGTGGGCACAGTATGGCGGGTGGCCGGATACCGTGGGCACAAGGTTACTGCGGGCAGAGCTGATCTGCCGTGGGCAGCGTAGTTGACAGGATATGTCCAGTGAGTTGCAGAGGGTTGGCGTAGCTATGACGTCTCACACAGATCTGATCTATAGGGACGTCGCACCTAATAGCTTGACAGGTGGGCTGTCGAATAGGCGGGCAATGCCGATAGCGCCAAGTGGTAGAGTTGAGTAGATCTCCGCAGGCGGTAGATGATACTCAATAGGAAAGTGCAGTGCTGGATAGCACTAAGCACAAACAAATGGGCAGGTCAGTGAGCTAGTGCAGTGCTGAATAGCACTGAGCACAAAGGCAAATAGGCAGGTAAGTAATCCGATAAATAGGCAGACACCTGAGGGAGGCTGCGGATAAATAAAGACAAGTCAGGACATGTCTCTTATGCATCTTATCGATGCCCTCGACTGAGGTGCATTCGTCAGATTGGTAAAATTGCTTTAGAGCATAAAGGGGAGATGATGACAAATGGAATTTGGAGAAGAGATGGCTGATAGTAGCAATATAAAAATGTAGATGAAAGGGAACGTAATAATATAAAAATGTACATAGAAGGGGAAATAATAATCTCAAATAAACAACACAGGTGGATAGAGAAAGAAGGGGGGGGAGGTGAAATGGGCGGTGGTCAGTGACCCAGATGGTTTGTTTACATATGACCGTGGGTCGAGAACAATGGAGCGTGCTTGAATGTAGAGTGTGTCCGTTCAAGCGGGGTAACTCTCATTAGAGTAAAATGAGTAAAGGGGAGATAATTCATTACAGGGGAGATAATTCATATCTCCTTTCTAAGCGCAGTATTAGTGCGATAGTAAAATCATCAAGGCGATCAACCGAGATAAAGGAAATAAAATAAGGTGTACAAATATATACATGGTTGCATCAATGATCAATTGAGCAACGTAGCATTAATAGATTAATGCAATACTAAAATATATACATAGCACATGTTTATGTTTTCTACTTACGCCAGTGAGAAATACACAATGCACTAATTAAATGTAAATGAACTAAGCAAAATACACGTGATGATATCCAATGGAAATAGCACAAAAGTAATTAAGATGGAACTTGTGATTAAGTTCGGCTTACCACCAGGTATTCCTCTAGGAGGGAGAATAAATGATATAGTCCAGACTCGATCGACAGCGATAGAGGAGTGAAAGGGTCTGGCCTGATTTGAATCTACTTATATATGCCTGGGAAATGTGGGCGGACACAGGAAACGTCCTAGGCTAAGAATTAGCTTACACGTGGGTGAAGTCCGACAAGAGCCGCACCTTGGTGTATCACGCGGTATGTTGACCAGGGTAATCTCTTAGATCAAAGAGAGACGTGAGAGAAGGGGGGGGGGGAGAAGGATTAGCTTGCATTCAAACCAAGGTGGTGTAAACCGCGACCGTCCTTCAGACATCCGGCGGGTAAGACAAAAGAGATTGTGTGTCTACCTTTCCCCGATCAAGGGCAGATAAATGAAAGGACGCGCCTTAGCTATCTCCAAGGTGGTCAACTAAGTCTAGCCTGGTAGAGAGGAAAAGGTGTGGCGGGTGAATAATTTAGGGGTAGGATGGAGAAATAATTAAAATAAAATAAATAAATGATGAAAAATAATAATTAATGCTGTGATAATTTAGAGTGACTCTGACAGCGAGTTTTTGACTTGTCACACCTGGGACTTGTGAAACACATAATGCAATTTCAAAGGATCATGACATTCAAATATGGCTGCCTGGTCGGGATGGCTGCCTGGTCGTGCGGTTTGCTCGCTGGACTGTCGTTCGGATTTATCGATGGTCGAGGGTTCAAATCCTGCCCGCTCCCATCCCCCGTCGTCCTGCGGGAGGTTTGGACTAGGAAGTAAACTATCTTCAACTCTGAAGGAACATCCGAAACATGTAAAACATTTTACATTTTTTTACAAGATTCTGAGCAATAAAGGCAATGTCTTCGATTACGGAGATGAAGGCTGAGTGCAGTGTTTCACATAACTACGCAAGCCCAGTTGCGACCTACATAATTATCCGAACCTCGAGCAGACAAAGCCGTTGTCCGCCGGCGGTCTTTTTAAAGTTTTCTTTCCGTCTTCTGCGCCTGTCTTCAATAATGGCTTTTCTTTTTGAGTATCAAATGTCTGTCCCGCATTCTTTGTGAGAGCTCTCTAACTGTCTCTTTCAGAGACCATCTGTAACCAGCTACATTCCTCTAGGCCAGTAAGATCTAAATGGCGCCTGTGCTTTTGTGTCACTCAAAACAAATCAAATCAAATGAATATAATTTTTATAAAACACGTTTGTAAAAGATATGTTTGTTAAAGTATGTTTTTCGAAATATGTTTGTCAAAATATATTTGTCAAAATATGTTTGTCAAAATATGTTTGTGAAAATATATTTGTTGAAATATGTTTATCAAAATGTTTGTCGAAATATGTTTGTCAAAATGTTTATATACGATTTTTACATTTATTTTAAACAACTGTAAAACAAAAATGCTTTTGTTTGCAGCCTTAGTTTTCATAAACGAAATATTCCAAAGATATACAACCAAACATATCTTCGTTCTTTCTTTCAAATTCTTATCTTAGCAATAAAAATAGTGTAAATGTAGAGCTAGTTCGAATCCACAGATTCAAATATGAAAATGTACGATGTGTAGCTGAGAGGCCCAAACCGCCTGGCTACGGCTACGCCAACTAACAAGGAGGCTCAAGTCTGAATCCTGACTCGAACAGAATTGTGCTTACTTAGCGCCTAAAGTCAGCAGGGAAACCTTCTCCAATTTACCCCCACAGGTCCACAGGGACATTAACGCATTGAGCATGCTATAAGCATGAGGGATGCGCTATTTAAAAGCATTCTTTTTCATCTAATATAAATACAACAATAAATTAATAGGAGTATTCACTTCTCAGATGTTTGTTGCTGGTCTTTTATTCTTCCTTACGTTCCACCATGTTGATGCGGGAGTCTTGTTTACCTGTGCTAGACCTACACCAGTCACTCCAGGTAAGTATTTGGTCTGATTTGCTCAGTGCTTTTTTTTTTTGTAAAAAGGAAATTAGGTGCCGGTAATCAGTGATGGATTGTCTAACTTTTAACTACTTATAAATTAATAATAAACGTTAAAATACAAGACAAGTACTAATTTTTTCTCCACATTGAAAGGGGAGCCGGTACGCCGTACCGTTGCGAAAAAAAAAAAAAAAGCTCTGGATTTGCTTAGTTTCTTGATTTCACAGTCATCACATATAACCACTGATACATTGATAGAGACCAACACAAAATTTGACAAATACCGTGTTAAATATATCCCCTGTGACAAGAGGGACAAAAAGGGTAGGTACTTTTGTTTTCAATAAGAGTTAGTCCCCTTTAATACTTTATTTAAGTCCCTGTTAACTGTTTACAAAAGCCACTCTCTCTTGAGTCTTTGAGCTGACCAGTGTAGTTTGAACAAAGTCTCTATAATGTTTAACTAATACTTGTGTTGTTGTTCTATTACTGTGTTACTCTAGAGGAGTGTGCCATTGTTATGGGAAGAGTGTTTCGATAATGAGCTAAGTAGATTTTTTTTATTTGTTAGTAATAAGTTGGTTTATGTAAATATTGTTACAAATTGACAGTGATAGGTAGAGGTCAACGTATGACCCCGGTGAGATGACACAACAGCGAGTGTTCTCTGGAATCTACATGTACAAACAAAGACAGGATGTGACGTGCCCTCACGTGTTGTTCCAGGGGACGAACAGATCTAAGAAGGGGGACAGTTACTAATGAACAGTGACAGATAGAGGTCACTACGTGTGACCCCGACTTGATGACACTGTAGCGAGTGTTCTCTGGAATCTACATGTATAAATAAAGACCGGATGTGACGTTTCCTCACGTGCTATTCCAGAAGATACAAGCAGTGTTTGTGCAACTTTGGAGGAATGATTAGGGACTCTATATAAGCCAGAGAGTTAATGTGAAAGTCAGTCGTGAATGAGTCGTCGGTACTGTTGTCTACTATGCGAGACAGTAAAAGAGAGATGTGTACGACTCGATGCAAGTTAACTAGGGTAGATTTAACTGGAATGGACTACTGTCGTTAAAGTCTATACAGCGAACTACAGTGGACTTGAGCCGTTACAGTCGATACAGTCAATGTAAGACGTGTACGGCTCTGATTCGGTAGACTTGAGTACGACTTCGTTCAGCTTTGGGAGACCTGGAGCGACACTGGGAAGTGTGTCGTTGGTCTGTTCTGTGGATTACGGCTCGATGCAAGTTGAGAAGAGATGAATTGCAACGAAGTGAAGAGATGAATTGCAACGAAGTATAGCTAACTGTAAACTGACAGACATTGTACAGTCTTCTACGCTACATGTTACAGTGACAAATTGTTAGAGTTAATAGTCATTAAAGTTATATGAAGCTGAAAGTTGAGTCGTCAAGTTCTTTGCAGTGTTTTTATTTGTGTGCCTACTAATACATTTAGCCAGAAGATTCAGAAATACGTAACAATATTACATGTCTACTTAGTCTCTTATCCTCTCCTGTATGTTTTTTTTTTTGTAAAAGACATCTTTTGTTTTGATACCAGACAGTAGTGTGTCTCATGGATGATATCATTTCATTGTTAGTGTATGTATGATATTGTTGTAAACCAGGGGTTTTCAACCTGTGGGTCGCGACCCCCTTGGGGGTCGATTGACGATTTGCCAGGGGTCGCCTAAGACCATCGAAAATATGGATTGTTTTTGTCTATTCTTCGTTTGCTGTGTGTGTGGTGAGGGTGGTGGGTCGCGGCCGAGTGGGGAATTCTAAGAAGGGGTCGCCTAGCTTAAAAGGTTGAGAACCGCTGTTGTAAACGATCGTTTTGGTTTTTGACCTAAGACACTACTGTACCTCTGTGGTGGTGGTTCTTAAATTATCCTGACCTGAACCTGTTTTCTTATTTTGATTTGTTTCATTGTTTCGGTTTCTTTTGTTAGCCTTAATTTCCATGTATACATTCCATGATCTTTTCTTTTGTTTCTAAATAAACTATTTTTTTTTGTTGCAACTGAAATTCAGTATTAGTACTTGTCTGTCTCAGTAATCTTGTATATCTAGAGGCTATAGTTAATAGCCTAGATAATATAATTTGGGATTACAAAACACCACTGGACTAACTTGCCAGTACAGTAGAAGTCACTGGTCTTATGACCTATCCTAATACAAGGTCACAAGTCCTTTAGTCTCCCAGTAAAGCAAACAATATTACTTCGCCAACGTACTCTGGACAATGTCCCTCTGGTCCTTTCCATCCTGTCATCTTTGCCTTTTGTTCTGTTGATCTATCCCATGTTGACTTTGGTCTCACAGCCTGTATCTTTCCCTGAGGGTTCCAGTTCAGAGCCTGCTTGGCAATACTTTCTCTTGTCCTCCGCATGGTCTGGCCAATCCAGTTCCATTTGCGTCTTTTTATTTCCTTCTCTATTGTTTGCTGGTCTGTTTCTAACAAAGGGTTTTTTAAGTAACGTCTGTATTATATAAGATAAGATAACTGTAATAAGAGCCTAAAGAATTAAAGAACGTAATTGGTTGCTTAAATAGGTCATGAAAATTAACGACTTAACAGAGCGTAAGTCACTGATTGTCAAGCATGACTATATTATCACATGCGATGGACGTAATTATCTTATCTTTTGAGAAACATCTATAATTTAGAAGATAAGAAATAATCTCTTATATTTGCTTAGTATTTTAATCATTGATTTTCAGTAGCGATTTTCTTTTTGTTTTCTGGTAAACTAATCATTGATTTTACTTTCCAGAACCCCCAATGCCGTCAGTGTTTCAAAGCGACTCTTACCAAGCCACAGTGGAGATAAACATTTTAGATAAAAATTATTCCATGGTGACACAGGAATACTTGGACTACCAAAACAATATAGGGGCTATAATCGCCTTTAGAAATGGAGTCAAAACACAAGTTATCTTCTCTTATAGATCTGGGGAAATATTTGAAATCAACTTTGATGGTGAGTGAACGTGATGGACTTAGACAAAGTATACATTCTTCTTAACATTACATTGAGGCTCGGTGGCTGAGTGGTAAAGAGCTTGGGTTCCGAACCGAGAGGTACAAGGTTCAAATCCTGATGAAGATTGGAATTTTGTAGTTTAGGGCGTCTCTGAGTCCACCTAACTCTAATGGGTACCTGATATTAATTGGATATAGTAAAGGGGGATTGGTTAACCGTAGGCCAATGGGCGTCTCTGAGTCCACCTAACTCTAATGGGTACCTGAGATTAATTGGTTAAAGTAAAGGGGGTTGGTTAACCGTAGGGCAATAAAACAGATGACTTTTACTTAATAGAGCGCAAGGTGTGAAAAGGGGGCAGATTACTTTATTACAATCTTCATTAATAAATCAAAATGCCGTCAAGATGATTGAGCAGAGATATTTAATTGATTGTCTTTCTTACACTACTGCAACTAAATAATGATGGTATGGTCGCGGAGCTAGGGCGATGAAACGTCTGTCACATGGTGTGTAGGACATGCTTCAGAAGTCAAATGATTTCAATTGTAAGGTTTAAAGTTTAATAGATCATTAAGAGTGACTGAGTGGCATAGATCTTTTAGCGACCGAACCGAGTGGGACTCGAATTCAAATAATCTAAGATAAAAGTAAAAAAAAAAAACTGTTTAAAATGTTTATCCAAGGGGGAGAACCGCTAATTACTGCCATATATCTCAAGATGGCAGGGTTTAGCTTTTTTATGGTATATAAAACAAAATTAATTACCTCTGATTGATTAACGAATTGTTAATTAGAAATAAAATTGGTTCGTGTATTTTCATCGGCTATGAAAATTTTAATTTAAATGTATTGGAAGTAGGAAAAAACGTTAGGATGGGAATATCTCCATATATATAGCCACATTTCTGAATAAGACGCATTATTTTCCCTTTTTTCTATATCAAGCAACAAAAAATTACCAATAATTAATTAACTAATTGATTTTTTTTTTTAGATTAACACATGTGCAATAAATATCTGTTCATTTTCAACTTGATCCAAGATTGGGTGTTGGAGGAATAACGTTTTAAAAATGGTACCCAAGTCAGTTGATAGAAGCTTAGTAAAAAACCAACAACTTTTTTCGTCAATTTAGTTCGAGTGAAGTTTTGTAAATTCGCTGACTAAATTTAACCCGTGCGCGTTGTATGTGTTTTATTATTTTATTAATACTGTACGTGAATACAAAGTTAACATACTTCTTTTTTAAATCAAAATGAGCGTCACTTTTATTGACAAATATACACAGCCATTAACTTCAGTGTAGAAATAAAAAAATATAATAATAAGATTTTGTGCAATATAAACAAAAAGCAATTAACTTCAAAAGTTGATAAAAAAAACACGTCCATCTGTCTCTCAGTCTCTGACTGCAATTTTTTAAACTGAATTTCATAAGCCACTTATGTCTTAATTACCTAATGGTCTTACTCGTAGTTACATCAGAATCTATTCATCCAATACACACATGTACACAGACACTTCATAATTAACAGTGTCTAAATAATTTTATTTGTATTTAACACTAGTGTATCTCAACAGGGCTAAGTACTTGCACCGTGAAGAACATGTCAACGAGTCCTTATGTTTCCTACTTGGGGCCAATGTTTAACAACATCAATGGCGACATTCGACACATTTTCGGCAGCTCGGCGGCTTTGAATTTCGCCAGCAACAGTTCTTACGTAAGTTGTACGGGAAGCGAGAAATGCATGGTATTTAATGACTACATTTAATAAATAAAGCAAGAATATTAAGCAGAGAAAGCCCCCCCCCCCCCCAAAAAAAAAAAAACAAAAAAAAAAAAACACAGAGCTAGATCTGAATGTTGAGGATTAATTCAAAGACGTCTTAGAAGTGCATGTTAAAACATACGATTAGGCATTAGACTTAATTAGACTCAGACTTTGGTCTTCGTGTGCCGTTGGTTAGTGGCCTCTTCCCAAATGTAATGATAGTTCTTAAAACGAAATCTAACTCACTACAAACATCTGTCTCACGACCCTTGCTAATCTCCCCTTTAACTTTCAGTTCACTCCCTTATTCACTGAAACTACGACAGACCACCTCGTGGTTTCATCAGAAACTCTTCAGCCTATACAACCAAACACATCTACCCGACTTTCCTCCTGGTTGCATCAGCAGCACGCATACACATTCCAAAAGTTTACACGTACACATGACACACTTACCATTACACACAAAGACTACCAGATCAGCATGGCACACGCATGCCGAGTAATGAAAGAATTTTAAAAAATTAAATTGCTTTATTTTATCTTCTTGATTTATTGAGTTTGGTTTTGATGAGCATAAGATTTGCTTACCTTTAGGTCTACACCGGGACAGGCACAGTACGTGGACTGCCTGTCAACATCTGGACGACATGCCTGACCTATCCAAACACCAAAGCTCCTATTCAAGTGACGTTCTACTTCAGTCGTAAGTAGCAAAACTAAAGTGCAACTAGAAATCAATGAAACATTTGAGCTTACCTCCCTTTAGCCCTTAAGTTATCTATTTGTCAACTTGCAAAGTTTATTTGAGCGGTTTCCCTGAACACCTAATATATTTGAAGTTAATTTAAATATCATTGGATGGAAAAAAATAATTTTTTGTCATTTCAGCGATGAAATGCAATAATACCTTATGTCCCTAAGTCCTTCAAAGATACCTGCGCTGCATATACCTCTCCAGTATTGTGGGATGTATGGTCGAGAGGCTAAGTAAGCTTAAACTTGGCTGGGCTAACTATCAAGGGAGCTTGAAGCTCGACACCGGACTTAAGCAGAGTTGTGTTTACTGAGCGCCTAAAGGCAGCACGGAAAGCCTTCTCCCAGATACTCACCCCCCATTGGTCTACAAATGAGATTTGAGCATGACTACGTGCATTAAGACTTGCTTTATATAAACATATTTAGTTTTGTGTCTGTTACATTCTCAAAGCGTTCCAGTCCTATTCGTGTTTTCAAATCGGCGCTATTTAAACGAAATTATTAACATTGTCCAATGTTTAAGGAAGCTCTTCTTTATAATAGTCTAAAAGTATAGTCTCGTTCCTGTTAAATTCATTTAGAACCTGGATGGAACACGTCATGGTCACAGCAGCAGATGCCGTTACGTGTTGAAATCAAAGGTATGACACAGTCCAGTACATTTGGCAGTCTTACGACACAGGCCACGCCCAGATATTTTCACCATATGTATGACTTCATCAACTATTTACCGACAGTTGATCCCAAGTCTTCAGTATTTCAAGTGAGTGCTCTAACCTAACGCTCTTTAGCAGTAACTTTAAAAAACCGGATTGGGACGTTTAGTTTATAATTCTTCATCGTTCTCTTTGGCATTTTTCTCTTCTAAATAATGGGAACAATATATTCGTATAACAAGAGGTGATATAAACACAGACTATTTGGTTACTTAATGATTCACTTAAGTCTTAACATGGATGTTTAGGGCGTGAAGGCGGACTCTTTTTTATATGGAGCAAAAACATTTGATCTATCTATCTATCTATCTATCTATCTATCTATCTATCTAACTATCTATCTATCTCTATCTATCTATCTATCTATCTATCTATCTATCTATCTATCTATCTCTCTCTCTCTCTCTCTATATATATATATATATATATATATATATATATATATATATATATATATACATATATATCACGTCATTATGTATCTATCGAGCTTTACAATCTATATCACGTAGCCACCAAGAAGAGTTGCTTGTGTAAATAGAGTTAACACACACCCTCGACCTATATTTCAATCCACCTTTACGTATAAAGTTGAGATCATCAACCCTGTGGATCATGCGGTCACCCATTCCCAAGTGAGTAGATGTATACATTCAACAGATGTAGGCCAGAATTACTAATAAAAAAAAGCAGTTGTTTAATATTTAAATAATTTTGTTTTGTTCATTTATTAAATTATATTGAGAATATCTGACTGATCTGCGCTCTGGGCTGTTGTTTGGATTTTAAAACTGTGTTGGTATAGAACTGTCTGATATCTGTTTAACATTTCCATGTGTCCACTATTTGGCTACAGATTTGGTACGATGCTCGAGCTGGATTGGTCAGGGAAGACACCAGGACATTACATCCAGACTTTCAAGTTAGAGTAAATACAACAGTCACAGAGATTCATGACTTTAATACAGGTACAGTCTAGCCTAGAAACAAGCAAATTATAAACAAGCAAAATATACCAGATCCTAAAAGAAAAACAACAACAAACAAACAAAAAGAACAAAACAAAAAGAAAACAAACAAAAAAAAAAAGATAATCTAAGGAGGAAAACTCCGCCTTTAAAACTATATAGGAGAAATATGTTATCTACCTTATTTGATATCAAACAGAATATTTAATTACCAATAATTAATTGACTAATGAGGTATTTTTAAAAATTGATTCATATTTTGTTAGGTCCAATAAATAATTGTTTAAAGTATCAACGCGTGAGGGGAAATAGTGTTAAAAATTACTGAAAGGGACTAAACCCAACAAAGTTAACTATTTATGTGAATCCTGAAGCATTAGTTTCCTTTGTTGGTATCAAACTAAATAATTAATTACCAGTAATTAATTGACTAAGTGTTTATTTTTTTTATCGATTCATGTCTTGTCTATGCCAATGAATAATTGTGCAAAGTTTCAACTTGATCCGAGAATGGGTGGGGTAGAAATAATGTGTCAAACTTTTTACCAGACAGACAGACATACAGACAGAGTGAGTTGATGTAAGCTTTGTAAAAATACTTTTAAAAAAAGAATATCTAAGGGGGAGAACTCCAGATTTACAGCCATAATACTGTAAGATTTATTTGCCTTTTTGATATCAAATTAATTAAAACTATTTAAAAAACTAAATGATTAATTTTTATTAATAATTTTTGTTTTGTTTGGAACAATTAATTATTATGTAAAGTTTCAACTTGATCCGAAAGTGGGAAGTATACAAGACAGACAATGAGACAGACAGACAAAGTTGGTATACTTTTTGTAAAAATAAGAGTCAACATTACAGTCATGGAGAATCACGACTTTCACACATGTACACCCTGACGTCTTCACATTTACACCCTGACGTCTTTAATGTACACCCTAACGTCTTTACATGTACACCCTGACATCTTTACATGTACACCCTGACGTCTTTACATGTACACCCTGACGTCCTCACATGTACACCCTGACATCTTTACATGTACACCCTGACGTCTTTACATGTACACCCTGACGTCTTTACATGTACACCCTGACGTCTTTACATGCACACCCTGACGTCTTCACATTTACATCCTGACGTCTTTACATGTACACACTGACGTCTTTACATGTACACCCTGACGTCCTCACATGTACACCCTGACGTCTTCACATTTACATCCTGACGTCTTCACATGTACATCCTGACGTCTTCACAAGTACATCCACCTATAATGAATGAAATGTTACTGTTTACTATAGAAGGAATAAAAGTTTAAGGTTTTTAGTTGTTCAATTGATTACTGTTTCAGTTTGAGAATCGCCTAGAGAATTCTAGAACATGCCTATGCTTTAAGAAATGTTCATATTCTAGGGCAGGGGTCGGCAACCTTTTGAATCGAAAGAGCCAAAAATTACAATTTACAAAATTTTAAAGTTTTTAAAGAGCCACAAAGGTTTTTCTTGCCAACTATAAATAGTTCTCAAACAATAAACTTTTTTAATAAAAAAAAACGAATTAATATATAAGTAGTGTTTTTCATAACAAATATATAATAATATATATATATATAATTATTTTTTTTTATTTTGGTAACAACTAAAGAAATTAAACATTTACATGAACTTCACTAACAAACAATTGAGCAAACAAGATTCAGTGGGAGCGTTGGCTTTGTATGGTTTTAGAAAGTTTGGATACATTTGGCTCATAACGTATTGTTTTTAGTTTCAAACACAACTCTAAATTTTCATTTGTTAGTTGGCTTCTTACTTTACTTTTAAATATATTCATGCAAGAGAACGCTTGCTCGCACGAATATGTCGATCCAAAGATAGTCATCACTTCAAATGCCAACATCTTCACCTCACTGTAGCCATCTGGGAGATTATTCCATGTGTCGAATCAACTCGCGGCATTCCTTTTTGAAGCTGTCCACTTTTGTTGCGTTACGTATATACATTTCTGGACCTTCAACTCTTCCAACTTGCTTTTCAACTCTGTAATCCAGTATCAATTACAAATGAATCAAGGTGGATTTCGTTACTATTTGTGTTGATTTGGTGTACTCAAAATGCTAGAATGGTTTTGTTGGTTTTGAACTGCTTAAATCTGTCAAGAAATTCATATTTGATTTTTTTTTATAACTGTGCTGAAGTAATTCGTGCCAAAAAGAATTAATTTTTCTTCAAAACAAACCAATTCCTCTACCAAAACATAGTCTGGGTTTTCCTTTCCTTGCAGTTTTAGATTCGGCTCATTTAATTTCTCTGTTATATCAACCATAAAGTAAAGTTTTTGCAACTATTTGTCGTTCTCTAATTCGGTGTGATAAATGTCTTCATCATTTAGAAATGTATTCATTTCGTTCAAGCACAAAGCAAAACGTTTCAACACTTTTCCTTTGGAAAGTCATAGCACTTTTTGGAAAGAAGAAGGAGATCGGAATACAGAGTCTCTATTTCGTTTAAGTGGTTGAGTGCTTTTGACAAGATGCTGTTAATCATTTAGAAATGTATTCATTTCGTTCAAGCACAAAGCAAAACGTTTCAACACTTTTCCTTTGGAAAGTCATAGCACTTTTTGGAAAGAAGAAGGAGATCGGAATACAGAGTCTCTATTTCGTTTAAGTGGTTGAGTGCTTTTGACAAGATGCTGTTAATAATCTTGATTACCAAATTCATGACCTCATCTATTTCGGTCGGAATCGTTTTGGGCACAAAGCGTTTCTTGGTGCATTATTCAGTGAAACATAAGAATTTCTGGGTTTATTTTGCTCCGACGAATCGTTGTTGCCCTTTTACTTTTTCCTGTCATACTTCTGGCTCTATCAGTTGCTATTTAAATTTATCTTATTTTCTTCAACGTATTTTTGAAAGCATTCGATCTATCGTCCCCTCTAGTTTGTCACGAGACCGGTAGCAATCCTAGGAACGACATATACCTGACAAAAAAAGGCAACTTGTGCCGTCGTGTTTTTATGTCGCAAGACTAATCTATAGCAAGTGATACGGCAGAAGAAAGTTGAATATCTTCCACCTGCAACTATCTTGCATTTGAAGACGTTTTAGCTATTCTATTTTGTACTGCTTCGGCGGATATTGGCAATTTTTTGCTTTAAGATTTCTGGTTTGTTTTTGAAATCACAAAACAGTTCTTCAGATGCAAGTAGGAAGCAGTCTTTGACATACCATCTGTAAATGGTTTGCCTTTTTGTGCAATTTCTAGTGGTACAGCAAAGCTAGCCAGATTAGCATTACTTGTAGATTGCTTCTAACTTTGATAAGATAATTCGCTTCCAACTCATTTACTTGAAACAAAAAACTATACGTCCCAGTCAAAGCACGTGGTTACGATGCCTATCCGTCTTGCGTCGAAAGCAAATTAAAACCTACATAGAAACATCCAACGACGGCCGAGAGCTTCCGACGGACTGACAACAGTGACGACGCGTGAAATGGGGGAGGGTTGTGGTGAAAAGGAGTACAAGTGATTGAGAGATCTAATCGGCGCCTAATCTTCGTTAAAAGATTCAGAGCTTCTTTAAAAAATGTTTCGGTAAAATAAATAATATTTGCGTATGGAACTAAAGAGCCGCAGCTTCACACCCAAAGAGCCGCATGTGGCTCGCGAGCCGCAGGTTGCCGACCCCGGTTCTAGGGACTTCATTAGCCTAGAACACTTCGGTAGATCGGGAGCTAATAACTTAGGGCTTAGGACATGTTTGTAGTTTTTCTTCTTTTATCTGGTCGTATGCTGGTGAGTGTGAATTCAAATATTCAATTTTATTCAAATAAAATTTGTTAGTGTTACTTCATAAAGTATATATTTTGCAGACGTCCGCTACATCATCGATCCTCGTGGTGGCTGTATGACGTTTGCGATGGACAACAAACAATCTGACGCCAGATTCTGGTACAATCAATCTATCCTAATCGATATGAAAGACCCAAACAGTTTCTTTCAGTTCAATGACGACTACAAATATGTTGGGCAGGTTAGTATTTTTTGTTAACTAAAGACCAAAACAACAACAAATATTAGACAAATAAGTTTTATGAAAATCAAAATCAAATGCGATATATCACAATATAGAAAGTTTCAATTATACCGTTAATAAAAAAAAACACAACAATTTATCTTTCTGTCTGTCTGTTTATTTTTATTTTTTTTTCAATTTAAAAAAAAAATCAGATGAAAAATTCCCTCCCCACAAAAAATAAAAAAAATAAATAAAAAACATAACAAGCATTGAAACGACCCTATTCTGTTCCAATAAATTTGAGGTGCCTTTACTATGAGATCTATAATTGAGTTTAAAATAGCCTTCCTATCGTATAGTGAGAACTAACGAATAATGCAGCTACATTTATTATATATTCAGAGACTTGTAAGGGGGATAACCTGTGATGTCTTCAGTACAGTCATTCCAGACTTCAACGCTGGAGGTCAAAGTGTCAATGCCACTTTTGAGTATTACTTCCTTCCGGTAAGGCAACAGTTAACTTAAATAATGATACACTTATAAGCTTAATAATACACTATAGAACACTTAACTCAATAATCGATACCAAAACTATACACTGGGGTACATCAGACTCTTTAGTAGTACACTCCTACATAACACAGGTTACATGCATGAATCACTAAAGGGAATTACTCTATACTCAAATGACAAATACATACACATACACACAATGTCAACATCAACTGCTGTCTTCTTATTGTCTTACATTGTTTTAAATATTTATTCAGAAGAAGGCAAATTTGACGCGTTCATTTTTCTGGACCCTGCAACACACACATACACGCACACACCAACACGCTTACACATACGCCCATTTCATCTAGCACTTTAGATTGAACACATTGGTTATTATGGTCTAGCTTTTATATAAAGTTTATTATGGGCAAGCCTGTGACCACCAAAAGATCAGACTTTTGAATTGTTTTAAATATAGTTTTCTCTTATGACATACACATAGGCTTAATGTTTTAAAATTTATTTAATTAATAAGTATTTGAAATTTATTTAGGGTATAAAATCAATCCATAATATTTGAAATTGATTTCTATTTTTAAAATATATAATTTTGGTATATAGTCTATTTTGGGACTTGCGTTTCTTTGTTTTCTTAATTTTTTTTATATAGTGGGGAGAGGGCTTTATGCCTCCTATGGTTTATGCCCCGATGTATGGAAGCAAGAATACTTGTTAATACCTAGGATTTAAAAAAACGCAACATAAAAAACAAAAATGTTTGAATAAAATTCGCTTTCCAATAACTTTATTTTTCGTGACTAACAAATTGATAAATAATTGACATTTTCCGCCAGCCGGACTGGAACGACAATTCATTGTCTGGACTAGAAGCAGACGACACGGGCTATCCTGTGCAGCTTGTCATCTCTGCTGATACGGTAGGCCTCAAATTACCTTCACATTCCCTTTGAATGACATTGTTTCAAAAATATATACATAACTTACACACATATCTCATATATACACAAACATTTCTGCAATGTATTAGAATAGTTTTAATTTTTGTTATAATATAAATTATACATTATACAAGACCAATATATCAAACAATTTTTTTTAACTCCAGTCAAAACTAGTTTATCTCATGTAAGTACGCAAAGCCGCTCGGCTTTTCAGACTATCACCAAATAACAGAATAACGCTTAGCAATTCTTTAACGCGTTTATTTGCAGGGGAAAATAGGTCGTCGAGTCTTCCGACTCTAGCGTCTCTAAACATGACGTATTTCCTGTCTAAATCTATCTACTCTTTTGGTCCCGAGATTAATACTCAACAAGATTACAAAGAGAGTTTGTGTTACACAAACTCAGAGGCGGCCCCCGTCGAAGTCGGATCCCTGTCAGATCTGCATATTCGCAAATAATATTCAAGAGGTGATTTAATTTTGATGTAAAATGTTTTACACGTTTCGGATGTTCCTTCAAAGTTGAAGATAATTACTTCCTAGTCCAAACCTCCCGCAGGACGACGGGGGATGGGAGCGGGCAGGGTTTGAACCCTGGGCCATCCGTAAATCTGAACGACAGTCCAGCGCGCAAACCGCAAGACCAGGCAGCCATCCGATGGTCAAAAGTAATAATGTTTCAAAGATTCATTTGCCGTAAATTTAAATTTAAATTTAATAAAAAAATAGTAGATTAGTTTTAGTATATTAAAACATTACAATATTGATCAAAACGTTTGGAAATGAAAATCTACACTTTTTTTTTACACTTTAAGTTTAGAAATTGAAATTCTACATCTTAATCTAGTCTATTTTAGTCTAAACTAGATCTAGAAATTCTAGATCTAGACTCTAAAATAATTTTAATTAGAATATAAATCCAGATCTAGATATACTGTAATAAAAATCTAGATCTAGTTTAAAAAATCTAGATTACATCTAAGTCAAGATATCATTCCTTTTTTAAACGCGAGTCACATAACGAGGCTTAATAAACATTACTATACCGAGTTCTTTTTTCATTTCATTTGAAGAATTAATTCCATATAACGTCAGAGGGAAAAAAAAAACACTACGTCACACGGCCTAGCTAGACTAAAAATCGCCTTCATCTATAAGAGCCATTTATCGAGTGTTCATAGACTTTGGTGCACCGAGTGCGTTCTTTAAGCATTTCATTTAAAGAATTCATTCCATATGACGTCAAAGGAAAAAAAAAACTACGTCACACGGCCTAGCTAGAATAAAAATCGCCTTCATCATTACGAGCCTTTTATCGAGTGTTCATAGACATTGGTGCACCGAGTGCGTTCTTTTAGCATTTCATTTAAAGAATTCATTCCATATGACGTCAAAGGAAAAAAAACACTACGTCACAAGGCCTAGCTAGACTAAAAATTACCTTTATCAACACGAGCCATTTCTCGAGTGTTCATAGACATTGGTGAACCGAGTGCGTTCTTTTAACATTTCATTTAAAGAATTCATTCCATGTTACGTCAAAGGAAAAAAAAAACACTACGTCACACGGCTTAGTTAGACTAAAATATGTTTTCATTAATACAAGCAATTTTTTCGAGGGTTAATAGACATTGGTGCACCGAGTGCGTTCTTTTAACATTACATTTAAAGAGTCCATTCATATGACGTCAAAGAAAAAAAATTCCATTACCTCACAATAGGCTAGTACCGGTACCATAAAAAAAAATGTCTTTATTTACACGAGATATTTAACGAGGGTTCATAGACATTGGTGCACTGAGTTCTAATAGATATTTTTTAAAAAGGATCAAAGCCACATTGTTTTTGCGTTTTGTCTGTCAGTCGGTCTGTCCGTTATCTTGATATAAAAAAAACAACTAAAAGTTATTAAAAATTGATTAACCTTTATTTTACGTTTCAAAACATCGCAATAATTTTTAGGTATGAACACAATTGAAAAGTTTATATAATAGATTGTTCCGGATGTTTGTATAAATAGTAAAAGAAAAAGAGAATTTCAGATAAATGTAATACCGTTAATTAAATTTTTTGGATGGTCTCGTATAAAAATTAGATGTACTACAGCCACGTGGAGAGATTTTCATACCTTACTTTGGTGTTTGGATTCTGTTTTCCTTAAAAATCGGAACATAATATTAACGATAATTAGATTTTTTAATGTTTTAGGTAGAAAGTTAAATGAACTGTAAGAGAGTAGTAAGTTAAAATATTTTTCATAAAAATCCGTAAAAACATTATTTCGTAAATGAGAAGATTATTTGTTTATTAATTAGAAGAGGGAGTTCAAACAATTATTTGGCGTTAGTAGATTTTTAAATAAATTCGGAAATTTCTGGCGACGATTTGTAAGAAACAAAATCCGGAACTTTCTTTATCGATTACAAAACTTCTATGTTATGTTTTACAAGAAAATTAAATGTCTAAAAAGTAATTTTCAGTAATCAATTCTAGTAAATTACTTTTTTTAAAAGCCTTATGCGATTTCAAACAATCATTAGGCATAATTCATGTTTTATAAAACAATATCCGGAACATTTTTACACTTAATGAAATATAAGTCAGTATAGAGATTTTGATTTAGCATTAATATGCTATTTACATAAAAAACGGAACAACATATTATTGATAATGTGTTTTTGCAACGTTTAAGCATGGAAATTGAATGTAATATAAGTTAGAAGAGCAAACAAACATTTGTTGGCGTTGATTAGTTTTGCACAAAAAAATCCGGAACAATCAATTTTAGATACTTAAAACTATTGAGATGTTATGGGAGGAACATTAAAGGGTAAATCAGATTTTCAATAGCTTTTAGAGTTCTAGTTTCTTAAATCTAATCGTGACGGACAGACCGACCAACAGACAAAACGCACAAAAATAAGCTTCTTTTATTCGGATGGGGGCACTAAACAAAAAATAAATAAAATCTGATTTTTAAAAAAAGTTTAAGGAATTGGTTTAGCACCTGATCATGTTGCGATGTTTTGCTACTGCACGAAAATCGCTGCATAAAAAGTCCATTTAAAAAAATGTGCGTGATATTTACATACAAAGTGCATTATTAGCCTTTATAAACAAACAGAAATGTTTTCTTTTAATTTTAGCAGCTAGTTGACCAGAAAAAACGTCTTTAACCATTATTTATATTTGTTGTAAACATTTCCTGTACATTTTAAAAATATATTTGACTTAGTGATACTGAAAATACACAAAAATTGTCCATCTTTGTTAGCATATTGTAACATTGCCTCCCTTACATTTACGTAATGTTTTAGAATTGGTGTATTTTTATGAAAAAATCGCTTGCATAATTAATTTTATAAATTAAACGGTTTGCTTTTAGAAAACCAAAAGTAGCCGTTGCACCTAAACTTTTCAAGCCGGATTTAATGATGAAATAATATTTTTCATATCTCTTCTAGTTTTCGAGATCTGAGTGTGACAGACGGACAGACGGACAGACGGACAGACGGACATTTTGCACAAACCTAATAGCGGCTTTTTCCCCTTACGGGGGCCGCTAAAAATACTGTTACGATCTTCTCTATCAGGCCTTCGGCAAACACTACTCAACAACACAACACAGCACATCTAACACAAGAACTTGACAACAAGAGCTTCAAGTAACAAAGTGGCGATTTATTTACAACTACATCAACAGCCAATAAACACAATTGGCTACACTAACTTGAAATGCTTTCTTGTACTTAACAGAACTGCCTAACTAACACTACAAGTCTCTCTAGCTCGTACAGCTACATTCTCGAGAACTCAAAGGTACATCACAGTCTTTCTGCCTTGAGGTCCTGGAGTCAACTATCTAGTGTTACACACTGTGTCTCCTCTTTGAAGGCTTTCGGTCACTTGACCACAACATGGGTCATTTTTGCGTGAACTAGAAGTACTGTCTCTTGTTCAACAGCTGTTGACCCGTTGACCTGTGTGACTGGCCTGAGTCGTGTGCATCAGTAGGCCGCAAAATAAATTAACCCTTTCAGTCCGCCACTGGAGTTACTACAATACTATAAATATATAACATATTATTTTTATTTCTATAGTGCATACAGATGATGGCTTTGTCATAATACATTTAGTTAACATTTCATTGTGAATCTTTAAACAGGTGGGCTACATTAGGATACACAATTTCTTTGACTTTGGGGACTACTTTGTCCAAGCGGATGCGTTCGATGTTACTATGTGCTTTCAACCCAACAAAAAGATGAAAGTTAGTGTCACATTTCCAGGTCATTATTAGACACATCAAACTTTTAAAATTAGAATTTGACATTTAATTATCCACATCAGTGGCGTAGCTACCAATGTGCGGGTGGTGCGGGCCGCACAGGGCACCAAGTGGAGAGGGGCACCAAAATGCCCCCATTTCCTATTTCCCTGAGCTTTTCAGTAAAAACGACTAATTGTATGGACACGAACAAACATAAACTACTGTACTTTAAACATGAACTAACGATTTATAAACTAGTCATGTCGCTATTTTGATTCATCTCCTTGACTATTTCTTTCATACAATGTAAGCTATAGAACAGTTGAAATCTAATTTACTAGATTTATTTCGGACACACGGTACATGTTGTTACTACACTGATCAATGCTCTGTAATATAAAAAAGAAGAATAAGATAGGCCAACCTTTTTTTACTTTATTGTTTAGTCCATTAGTTTAATCTAGATATAGAGTCTAGAGGGTGAAAATCTGTTACATATTGCGCATGCTGTTATTGTGTATGAAATAACTGAACAATTAAAATCAACAAAGAAAGATGAGACGGTTATCATTGAATCCAGAAAAAAATGATGAGACCGACATCCTGAATGATGAAAAAGAAGAAAATACTTCAATACTGCAAGTTCTAGAGACTAAAGGACAGCACGCAAGCATGTCTTTAGTAAACTCCTTAAAAATCCATACTGAAGAAGCTGAACTATCAGACAGTGTTAACAATACAGAAAGCAGGATAATAAACTCTAGACTGAACGACATTGGAGATTGGCCTGATGTCATCAAAGATAATATTCGCATACACCTTGTCACTCAAGGATCTGAAACAGTTCAGCGTATGGACAGTCAATTCAGAGAGGTGCGTGAGACCAGCAGAGCTCACATTCAGTCATCGCTTGCATGGGGGGAGCTTGAAGTTCGCCTGAGAGTAGGGAACAGTATTGACAACAAGGCCCAAGATTTGATTATACAAGAGACGAAAACCTGGGGAGACTACCTGAAGAGAATCTTGGACATCCTTCGTTTTCTCTCAAAGTAAAATCTGGCACTTCGTGGGCATCGCGAGCGAGCAGAAGAAGTGTTGGAAGGGCAAAATCAAGGCAATTTCTTGGAGTTAGTAAAATTACTATCAAAGTACGATCCACTCTTGAGGGAGCATTTGCTTCGAACTAAGCTTTGTTCCAGACCGAATACATACATGTCTCCACAAATACAAAATGAATTTATTACAATATTGGAGAATCACGTTAAAAACAAATCATACAGCAAGTAAAACAAGCCAAATATTTCTCTATTATTTTTGACAGTACACCTGACATCTTAAAGTTGGATCAAACTTCCCAAATTTTACGGTATGTTGTCATGGATAATGACGGGGTGCAGGTTCGTGAGTCTTTTATTGACTTCATCGACGCAAAGGACAAGCATGCTGCTGAAATCGCTGAGATGATTCTAGAGAAACTGCGTTCGGATGGCTTAGACATAATGGACTGCAGGGGTCAAGGCTATGATAATGCTGTGGTCATGAAAGGTCAAAACTAGGGTGTCCAAAAACGTATTCTAGAAGTCAATCCCAAAGCACTATTCATTGCCTGCTCAAACCATTCTCTTAATTTAGCAGGAATTTGAGCTGCTGAAGCTGAAGTCAATTCGGTAACATTTTTTGGTACACTGGACCGTTTGCACGCCTTTTTCTCAACTTCAACACACCGCTGGTATATCCTCATCAAAATAACCGGAACTAGCCTTAAACGTTTAGTTGAAACCCGCTGGAGCGCCAGAGGAGAAGCCGTCTAGATGATTAGGGATACATTTTCTAAAATTATAGAAACTCTGGAGACTTTAACTAGCAGAGATGAAAATTCATCGGCTAGATCTGAAGCAGGTAGATTATTAGTTGCTATTCAGTCTTTTAATTTTCTCACCTATCTTGGATGTTGGGCTCCTGTATTAACTGAAATTAATGATGCGCAAGTCTACCTTCAAAAACAAGGATTGTCTATTCGAGACTGCTCACTCAAACTAAAAAAATTAGAGACATTTTTAAGTAGTAATCGAGAGGACATCGCTGAAGCCAGCAATACCTTTGCCGAAAGCGTGTGCTCAGATCTGAGAATCAGTACAGAACCTCAAAAACGTATTGGCCATAAGAAAAAGATGCCTGGTGAGAAAAGTGACGACTCTGTACTTACACACAAAGAAGAGCAACGAAGGGAAATTTATTCTACCTTGGACAGGATTGTTCAAGAAATAATCACCCGATTCGAGCAACTTCATGATGTAGCAGATAGATATGAATTTTTGTCGCCTTCCCAGCTATTAAATCCTCAGGTCGAAATCAATCTCGATAGTACTCCTAGCGACATTGATAAAAACGAATTTCTGCTGGAGCGAAAGAGGCTTCAACGGTTTGTCACAGTTTCATCAGAAGCCTCCGCACTTCCAAAACAAGGACCTGTTGAGCCCTTGAATTAAAAAAAAAATATCAGCTAGATGATTCAGTCCCGAATATCGTCATCATGATTCGCATATTTTTGACTATTGCGGTAAGCGTCGCTATATGCGAGAGAAGTTTTTCCAAACTTAAACTGATCAAGAATTACTTGCGATCAACGATGAAAAATTTACGACTCACTAATTTGGCCATTTTGTCCATTGTACAAGAGCTGGTGGAAAAAATTGATTTTGATAAAATTATTGATACTTTTGCCAGCAAGAAAGCGCGTAAAACTCACTTGTAGTATGTTTAAGTAAAAGTGATGTTTTGAATTAACAATATTTGATTAATGAATACATATTATTTTGAACAAAAAAGTAAGGTTTTGCAATGTTATTATTTAGTTCTCTTTTTTTTTGGGGGGGGGGGGGGGCATCAAGATGAGGTACCGCACCAGGCATCATATACTCTAGCTACGCCACTGATCCACATTATTATCTTATTTACTTAACTGGCTGCCTTCAAACCTACATATCAAATGCATAATTACCTAATTGCTGACCTATTTAATGCCAGATTTTTAGTTAAGTCAAGGCCCTGTCAAGGATATTTGTAACTGTTCCTACCCATTAGAAGATGTTATAGAAATGCACGGCAAAATATTAATAAGTCTACAATTCATATGTTTAAAGAAAGTAAGCAAAATATAGAAAACTTAAAAAACAAAAAATGTTCTAAGGAGGTAGAACTCCATATTTACAACTAGTTATTTCTCTTTACCAATAATTAATTGACTAGTATATTATTTAAAAAAATAGTTTCATGTTTTGCTATGTACAATAAATAATTGTTGTAAGTTTTACTTTGAAACATGATCCGAGAAAGGGTGTTGGAGAAATAACGTGTACAATTATCTAAGGGGACATAATCCCACATAGTTAGCCATATCTTTAAATACTGAAGATTAATTTTCCTTGTTGGTATTTATAAATTAAATAATTACCAGGAATTAATTGACTAATTGTTTTTTTTTAATCAATGCTTGTTATTGTCTTCGCCAATGAGTAATTGTGCAGTTTCAGCTTATTCCGATAATGGTTGTGGAAAAAAACAAACATGTGCAAATGTTTACCAAACAGACAGACTAAGTCAATATAGCCTTTGTAATTAATGTCCTTTCCATTTTTCCATAACCAAATATGAATATTTGAAAAATAAATTGAAATATTCTAGGGCTGGGCGAAAGCACTGTGGTAAACCCGACCTTGTAAAAAATTTGTGAAATGTTTTTTATGCTTATGTTCCTTCAGAGTTGACTGTAAATCTTATTCAAAACCTCCCGCAGGACGACGGGGATAGGAGCGGGCAGGGTTTGAACCCGTGTCTATCGATAAGTCCGAACGACAGTCCAGCGCGCAAACCGCACGACCAGGCAGCCATCAATGATACTGCTAGCTTTACTTATTTTTTTTTTTGTATAATGACAATATTGTATTTCTGTTTTTTCAGGATATTTTAATCCTGCTGCAATGACTCGTTGGAAGCAACAAATGTACTTTAAATTGGCAGAAGTTATGCAAATTAACCCTTTGAGAATTGGCGATATTTTTGTTGAGTACGACGCTTATTCTGTATATGTCAGTGCCTGGATTCTTGATATATTTAGCAACGGTAATACAATATTGAACCCGAAATAACACATTAAATTTGAATTATAATTAGATCTGACGTTTACATTAATATAATGTAATCTCTCACAGCTATTATAATTCAATTATTTTATTATAACAGAAGTACCATTTGTAATTATTTAAAACCGAATATTGTCACTTTTTAGTATTGCTTTATTGATTAAAAAAAAGCAAAATATAAAAAATACTTTAAAAAAGAAGAATATAAAAGTGGAAATACTCCACATTTACTGCCATGTGTGTCAATATTGTAAGATTTATTTGACTTTTTTTATATCAATTAAATAAAATAATTACATCCATTAAAATAACTAAATATTTAATGTATTAATGTATGCTTTGTTAGGAAATTGAATAAGTATGCAAAGTCTCAACTTGATCCGAGAATGGGAAGTGTACCAGACAGACAATGAGACAAACAGACAAAATGTTGGTATACGTCTTGTGAAAATAAGAGTTAACATAACAGTCAGAGAGATTCATGACGATAAACCAATAACTAAAACGAAGTATAATTTGCTAACTATTATTTAGCTAAAAAGTAACATTTTGGAAAGCGTACTTGGCCTCTCGACCACTCTTCCCACAATCAACATGTACATATCTGCATATATTTTTGCCACTACTTCACCTTTCTTTTAGTGACCAAGTTTAAAACAAAATGTTGTAGTACTTGAAATAATTTTAACTAATGCCGAACTCTGTAACACTCTAGGACCGGGGTCGGCAACCTGCGGCTCGCGAGCCACATGCGGCTCTTTGGATGTTTAATTGCGGCTCTTTAGTTCCATATGCAAATATTTTTTATTTCATCAAAAAAAATTTTAAAAATAGGGTTTAACAAGAATTAGGCACTGATTCAATCTGTCAGACACTTGTACTCGCTTTTCATCACACTCTTCCCCCATTTCACTCGTTGTCACTGTTGTCAGTCTGTCGGAAGCTCTCCGCCTATGTAGTTTTTTAATTTGCTATCGACCACGTGCTTTGGCTGTGACGTATAGTTTGTTGTTTCAAGTAAATGAGTTAAAACTAGTTAAAAGCGATTATCTTCTCAAAGTTAGAAGCAATCTACAAGTAATACTAATCTGGCAAGCTTTGCAGTACCACTATAAGTTGCACAAAAAGGCAAACCATTTACAGATGGTGATTATGTCAAAGACTGCTTCCTACGTGCATCTGAAGAACTGTTTCGTGATTTCAAAAACAAACCAGAAATCTTGAAACATCCGCTCAAACAGTACACGATAGAAGAGCTCAAATGTCTTCTAATGTAACGTATTTGCAGGTGGAAGATATTCAACTTTCTTCTGTCTTATCACTTGCTATAGATGAGTCTTGCGATATAAAGACACGGCACAAGTTGGCCTTTTTATCAGTTATATGCCTCAAAAGAAAATTTTTCTAGGACTGCTACCGCTCTCAGGACAAACTATAATGGAAGATATAGTGCATACCGTCCAAAAATACCTTGAAGACATTAAGCGCGATTTAAATAAAGTCGTTTAAATGGCAACTTATGGAGCCAGAAATATGACAGGAAAAAGTAAAGGAGCAACAACGATTCTTAGGAGCAGAATAAATCATATAGTTTGTATAGTTGCCATGTAGTGCTTTGTGCCCAAAACGATTCCAACCGAAAGAGTTGAGGTAATAAATTTGGTAATCAAGATTGTTAACAGCATCTTGTCAAAAGCACCCCACCATCGTCAGTTTAAAGAATTGTTAAACGAAATGGAGACTAAGTATTCCAAGCTCCTTCTTCACAATAAAGTGTTAGGGCAATCAAAAGGTTGAAACGTTTTGCTTTGTGCTTGAATGAAATAGATACATTACTAAATGATGAAGACATTAATCCCCTTGAATTAGAGAATAAAAAATGGTGGCAAAAATGTTACTTTATGGTGGATATAACAGAGAAATTAAATGAGTTGAATCTAAAACTGCAAGGAAGGGGAAACCCAGTCAATGTTTTTGGTAGAATTTGTATGGAAAAAAAATTCTTTTAGCAGAAGATATTCAGAGCGGTAAGTTACTTCATTTTCAATGTCTAAAGCAGTATCGTGATAAAATCAGTGCAACTTTTGACACGAATTACTTCAGCACAGTTATAAAAAAAATCAAAGATGAATTTCTTGACAGATTTGAGCAGTTCAAAACCAATAAAACCATTCTAGCATTCCTAGTACACCATCTCAACACAAATAGTAACGAAATCCACATTGATCAAATTGGAATTGATACCGGATCTCTAGAAATGCAATTGCTCGATTTAAAAAGTAAAGATTTGTGGAGCAAGTTGGAATAGTTGAACGTCCAGAAATGTATGTAACGCAACAAAAGTGGACAGCTTTAAAAAAAATTCCGCAAGTTGATTTGGCGCATAGAAAAATCTTCCAGATTGCTACATTGATGTGAAAATGTTGGACTTTGGAGTGCTGACTATCTTTGGATCGACCTCGACATATCCGTGCGAGCAAGCGTTCTCTTGCATGAATAGAATTAAAAGTAAAATAAGAAAACAGAGGAAGTCATGTTAGAAAATAAAACAAATGTATCCAAACTTTCTAAAACCTTGCAAAGCCATCGCTCCCATTGAATTTGTTTGCTCAATTGTTTGTTATAAAAGTACAAGTTAGTGTTGTAAGTCTATGATTAAATGCTTTAGTTGTCACCGAAATAATACAAATAATTATCCAATATTGCTAATGTTTGTCATATATATACATATATATGTTATACAATTTGTTGTGGAAAAACAATACTTATATACAAATAAAAATTTTTTTTGCTTTCATTTAAAAATTGATTGTGTGAGTACTATTTATAGTTGGCAAGAAAAAAACTTTGTGGCTCTTTAAAACTTTTAAATTTTGTAAATTGTAATTTTTGGCTCTTCCGACTCCAAAGGTTGCCGACCCCTGCTCTAGGAGAACCATATTTACGTAATATATATGTATATATATATATAATATATATATGATATATATATATAATATATATATATATATAATATATTATATATATATATATATATAATATATATTATATATATATATATATATATATATATAATATATATATATATATATATAATATATATATTATATATATAATATAGACCCTTATATATTATACAAAGCAGAAAGTAAGGCGTATTTATGTATGCTCCTCAGAGAAATCAAAACCATTTGACCAATCTTGATAAAACTTGGCATAAATATTCCTTGGGTACTAACTGGAACAGTGACATATATATAGTAGCCCTAAAATAAACTTAAGAGCCTAAAAAAAAGTTGCCCAACTCTATGAAAGTATTACTATTTCATGGATCTAGGCCATGTTTACACGAGAGACGATCGAAGGATCTAGATCTAATTTTAAGAACTACACTTTGCACATATAGTTTTTTACTTTGACACATGAAAATGCGAAGTATAGTCTATTGATTTCATTATTTAGTAAAATTAACCATCAAATTTGTGTTTCAAAAGCATTTTTACATAAATTCGTTCCATATATCTGCGAATTTAGACGTCCTGACGTACTTTATAATCCCATTCATTTAACAAATCGGGTAAACCCGTTTTAATTGTCCTTTATATTTGATTCATCTCGCGATACTTTCGTTATTAATACATATGGATGTATTGGCTTAACGGGTAAACCCATTTTTGCAAAACTACTTTTATTTTCGTGGCGAAATAGAAAAACATGAATTGAACATTAGCTAAGTTTGACATATATATATATATATATATACAAATCCAATCCAATAGATTAGTAATACACAAACTAAGGCCCAAAGGCAGCGGGTAATGTCCGGCTAGTATAAATATATATACATACGTACATAAATATACACATATACACATTATTTGTTATCCAACTGTGGGCGAGCATCACAGCTTAGTGAAGATTTTCATCAGAGTGCTCTTGTTTGCAGCTCAGTTCCAGCAAGCAGATCACCTGACTAAAGAGCATGCTGACGATAAGGTCATATTCCAGGTCTCCTCTCAAGTGAAGTGTGCTGGCCTGTGTATTGAGAATCAAGACTTCCAATGTAATGCCTTTGAGTTTTGCATTTATGACAAGTATGCCTGTAGGTAATCTCATTTGACATCTCAGATGTTGTCCTTAAATTCATACTTGACACCGCATAGCTCATTTTAACATTTGTGAGTTTGTTATGGTGTTAGAATTAACAGAGTTCACAGCTTAATTAATACTCTTTTTAGTATTTCAAAATGGTTTTCGATCATTGAATAAAAATTGATAATTACATTTCCTGTTTACTTATTTAGATTACTCAAAGATCGTATGCTAACTGCCAATAACCCAGTAGTACAGAATGCAACGAACTGTGTTTTTAAAACACGTAAGGATTATATATATATTTTCATAACATCCTGCAACCTTCCATCTTTGTATCCTCAATGGTGTTTTTTTGTGTGTGTGTGTGTTTTTATTTGGTCTAGTTCGTTGCTAATAATATCGATAAACTTGAAGTTATAAATGGGTAAATAAATTGTGCCCCACAAAAACTCTTTAAAGACCATCTTAAGTCGCCAACTTGCTTTAACTGACATAGAAGAGAGCACTTGGTTGCAGGCGGCTTCAGAACGAGACGGAGGTCACTAACAAAAGCCGCGGGAAACAGATTTGAGACCAAAAGACAATCCGCTGCCGAGGACAGACGAAGACGGCGAATAGAAAATCTTAATCGACCACCGGCGGGAAATGGTTATGGCTGCGCTGGATGTGGCAAAATTATGTTATTGGCATCCTGGGGCTGCATAGCCACGTGAAATACTGTATTTCTTCATTAATCTTCAGACACTAAACAAGCCTTAAATGGGTGGTAGGGAAAGCGTGTAGTTTCAATGAAGGTCAAAGGTCTACAAATCATAGTACCGTAATTGTCAAAAACTTCATTGTGCCTTGCTCTGTGAATTAACGACTTTATAAATGCACATAACCACTTTATATATGCACATAACAATTTTTTGATGCACATAACCACTTTATAGATGCACATAACCACTTTATAGATGCACATAACCAATTTATTGATGCACATGACCAATTCATAGATGCACATAACCACTTTATATATGCACATAACAATTTGTTGATGCACATAACCACTTTATAGATGCACATAACCACTTTATAGATGCACATAACCAATTTATAGATGCACATAACCACTTTATATATGCACATAACCACTTTATAGATGCACATAACCACTTTATAGATGCAAATAACCACTTTATATATGCACATAACAATTTGTTGATGCACATAACCAATTTATAGATGCACATAACCAATTTATTGATGCACATAACCACTTTATTGATGCACATAACTTATTTATTGATACATTACAATACGGAACGGGTTGCCTGAATCATCCAGGTAAACCAAAGACTTAGCAGAGTTTGAGACTTAATTTACATGCATGACACATGGACACGCGTCGGAAGTAATTATCTTCTCTTTTTGAAGTATCGTCTGTAATTAATAAAATAAGATAAGTCTAGATAACCATTGAAATGAAATACATTCTAAACACAAAGGTTTAACGATCTGAAAACCTTCTTGGCCAGGTCCAGTCGATGGTCCCATAGTGAAGGAAACGCCAGTAGCCGTGGCCTATACCAATCTAGTGGACTCAGTGCGGTCTAAGCAAGTTTTCGTAGCCTTGCCTGAATCTAATGGAGTGAGTTGTTTTGTTTTTTTTGACAGTATTCAAAAGTGAGCAGACTATACCAATACAAAAAATGAACCGGTAGATTTAGCTGACTACGTTATCTTATTAAGTGAACTTAAAAAAAAAAAGGTATTAAAAAAAAATCAACATAGTTAATTAAGTGCAACTCGTACCCGTACTCCACGGGTTGTGCGTAGCACAGTTTGGCAAACAATGCATAGGAGCACTAAATGGGTTGCCTGAATCAGCCAGGAGAACTTGTGACTAGCGGGATCTCCACAAACAACATGCATGACTGGATTGACATATTTAGTTTTCTATGTTCACTGTGGATTGAACCAATGAGGTGCTCAGTTCCAATCTCTTTCTATAATTTAGTACAGTTTTATATATTTCTAGATTTGTTTACTATTATATGGTTAATAATTATTTGTTTGTGTTTGAATGTGTGTTTGTGTCTGTCAGTGTGTGGAAAAGAAAAAAAATTAAATTAATTTAACAAAATTAAAAAAAGAATTCTTCACTAGACTCAATACACATTCGCGTGAATTATGAATAAGGAGGAAATTTGAATTAACCAATACAGCCATTGTCATGAAACACAAATTATCTCCCTTTACACCTTTTTTTTCTCCCTTCTAGGATACAGTTGTGTACACAGCGATAAATGTTGAGATCGTCACAGGCAAGTTTTTGCTATTGTCTTGTTTAGTTACATTATTTTAATGTATTGTTTTCCATTTGTAAGGCATTTTCAATACAAAGATGAGAAGGGCGGCATCTTTATTAATTACCTAGTAACTAGTTCTTGGATGGCTGGAATGCGCTCGTGGATGTCGTCACGATGTTCCAATCTATCCCAAAATGAGCAAGGATGTAATAATCTTAATTCCTGGTAGAAAATTAGAAACTTTTAAAAGTTATCTCTTAATTTAAAAACTCAAAACTCAATTAACGAATATTCCTAAAAATGTACTTAAGACTCTTTCAGTTAGCTTTTCAATTTGGCAGAATGTTACTAGGGCGTAAAAGAAGCGTTTTTGCAGTATTGGTACCTAACCTAGCTGCCTGGTCGTGCGCTATCCCTGGTGTTTCTTTGAATTGTTGGCATAGGATTATCTGTCCATGTCGAAGCCATGCCAGGAGTTCACAACAACCATTCTCTCTCTTGATTTCCTGCTAAGAACAGCTGATGACCGGGAAAAGTGGAGGATTTTGGTCACACACCAACTGTCACAGCACCCCTACGACGAAAATCGAGTGACAGATTGTGATAAGAAAACGGTCACAGCTCCGGCAACAAGGCAATTTTCTGTATTTTCCGTGTTTGTCATTACTGCTTTATTCTGCATGTATACAGGTCAGCCAATTGAAGGAAAAGTTTTACCCACAATGCCCAAACAATTTTCCTACAGGATAGAAACAGTTGTGCCAGAACAAGGAAGAGTAGATGAAACGTTTGTAAGTTGTATTCCTTCAAGTATAGCATTATTTCTTTTCTGTGTGTTTTTAAATGATGATGGCCTTGATCTGCGTTTAGGATACAAGTAGGTTTTAGACAAAAAAATAATATGGGAAAAACCTTTTTAAAACAATGTTAAAAAAAAAGTTTTCTTAAAGTTGTATTATTTATATTGTTTATTTGAAAATGAATCATTCATATTTCAACGTTTAGGAATAGAGAATAGAGAATAGAGAATAACTGCGATCGATAGGGTAGATCATGTTTCTTTTAGCCAATGGTTAACGAGGGTATCATGTGACCTGCACAACAATCAACCGTCTTTACTTTCCACAGCAAATGTCAGGTATCCAATAGAGGTGGATGGACTCAGGGGTGTCCTAAAAATTCCAAAATCCAGAATCCAAGTCTTCCCTAAAATTCGCACCCTGGACCCTTCATTTCGAAAGTCAAGCGATTAACCACTTAACCTCCTCGCCCTAATTAAATTTAGTATTCGACTTTTCAGTCAGTAACTAATTGGTGGGGGTGTGGGGAAAGGGGAAATAACTTAAAACAGAAATAGTAATCATTATTCCGTCTCTATGTTCAAATATCTTGAAGAGGAAAAAAATCCGGGAAGATCGAGTCATTGATTTTTGAGATGCATAAGTCTGAACTGATATCTGTTTCTGTCTTTTGTATTGTGTCTTGAAAAACCACATGTGGTACGCTTACGTGGTTTAAAAGGTCTAAATCTAGACATGGAATATAGAATCTACAAATATTAGAACTCTTCTATGTGTTAATTGTTAAGAAATGTCAACTGGCTTATTCTTTTTAAAAATGTAATTTAAAGTATCTCTACCCTTTTTTGAATAAAAAAATTTTACCAAAAAATACAGGACAAAATACATTTTGCCGAAAATAATTCGGGGAAGTGTTTTTCTTGTAGAGTTAGTTCCCCTATGACCTAAAAATAACTGTGATAGGATTGTGTCCAATATTTTGTTAGGTTTGGTACGACGCTGAGCTGGACATTGTCAGATATGATATCAGAGATCCTTACGGGGATAACCCCTACTTGATGACCTTCATACACGACTTCATTAGAGGTAAGAGGTCTGGGTCAGTAGAGACAGTGCTATCAGAAAATAGGTGTGTGTGTGTGTGTGTGTGTGTGTGTGCGCGCGTGTGTGTGTATGTGTGTATGTGTATGTGTGTGTGTGTGTGTGTCTGTCTGTCTGTCTGTCTGGATCAGTAGAGACAGTTCTATCAGAAAATAGTGTGTTTGTGTGTGTGTGTGTGGATCAGTAGAGGCAGTTCTATCAGAAAATAGCGTCTGGATCAGTAGAGACAGTTCTATCAGGAAAGTGTGTGTGTGTGTGTGTGTGTGTGTCTGTCTGTCTGTCTGTCTGTCTGGATCAGTAGAGACAGTTCTATCAGAAAATAGTGTGTCTGTGTGTGTGTGTGGATCAGTAGAGGCAGCTCTATCAGAAAATAGCGTGTGTGTGTCTGGATCAGTACAGACAGTTCTATCAGGAAAGTGTGTGTGTGTGTGGATGTGTGTGTGTGTGTGTGAGTGAGACTACTGATAAGTTTGTACGTTCTTAAACACTACTCCGGTGTCAAATTTCGTACCCAAATGTTTTAGGCGGATCATTTCGGATCTTCAAGACACATTTTCGCTTCTAAACAATGTCGGGCGCAATATTTTTAGAATAAACCACTGTTTACAAATAAATAATAAATATTAGTAATACTTTGATTTTATTTTACAGTGCTAAACATTGCACAAGGTTTCTCGTATACCTATGGAATAACATAGCTAACCAATACTTTCTTGACTCTGTGCTATTGTTACCTACTTTTAATACATAAGGGTCTTCCATGGTGTTTTATGCCTGAACATCAAAGTATCCTTTTAAAGGGGGGGGGGTCCACGAAATTTTCCTATATCTGTGATTCTTCAAAACTAAATATTGTTAGAAAAGCAGCATTCAAATTTTATTTGGCTTATATTAAATGGATTAGTTTTATAGTTTCAGAATAGTATCTAGCGTATCCTGCGTCTAAGTATCGTTGGATAATGAGCTGATGGATCCAGAATTGACTATTTCCTGGGACCGTTTTGTAAATTAGACTGCTCCCACCGATTTTTTAACTTTTGCATCTTTTGTAGACTTCTCATATGTGTTACTAATTGCGACTGAAACAGAGCATACAATATAGTGACTTTTCTTATTCCTTAATAAATATTATTTAAGTTTCATAAATGGTTAATATAGTTGTGATTAACTTAGTCCTTAATTATTTCAATCAGAATATATTATCTATGACTAGATAAGTGTTCTTTTTCTTTTGAGCCTGTTTAAAAAGAATCTTGTTTACAAAGCAATGACGAATACATTTCGAACTGCTATATTTTGGCAGGTCTTTCCTACGAGATTAACAAAGTCACGGGGAGTTGTAAGATCAGCGCCCTAGCACCTGGGGCCTTTGATGTAGTCAACAGCAAGATAACACGTAACGGAAGTCTCTCAGTCTCTCTTAAGTCTCCGCAGAGTCTGTTTTATTTAACAAATACATATACCTTCATTGGACAGGTACATTGAA